>NC_089589.1:78445669-78608568 GCF_019320115.1 Miscanthus floridulus
ATCAAGCATATGTGAGATGGAGGGCTCCCAAGCACTCTCAAGCGTGGACACAAAGTCCCCCGAGGTGCTCAGCACCAGCCATGGCCGTGACCACCTTCTATTTATAGCCCCACGGGCTAAACTAGCCGTTACCCCTTCACTAGGCGTTTTTTGGGTTGACCGGACGCACCGGTCAGATTGACCGGACGTAGGACCTCAACGTCCGGTCAATGGATGCTCACCATGTGTCGCCTCCGTTCAACCTTAGTCGCTTGATCTCAATGGTCAAGTGATGACCGGACGCAGCTGCTCAAAGTGACCGGACACAGGACCCCTATGTCTGATCGTTTCCAGTAAGGTTCCAGTCGTGACCGGACGCGTCCGGTTGGTCACGATCGGACACATCATCAGCGTCCGGTCCTTCTCTAACTTCTCTGCATCGCCTACGTCACCGTACGTCAGCCTGATCGAACGCACCTTGCTAGCGTCCGGTCACTTTCAGCGCCAGCGTCCGGTCGAAGACCGATGCCTGCGTGCTCTCTGCTGCCACTGACCGGACGCAGGACCCCAGCGTCCGGTCACCACATGACCAGCGTCCGGTCCACTCCTGTGAGACCCTGTCTTTTCTGTATAGGGCGCCGGTGGAGTTTCAAACCCATGCCTCTGTTCCTTCACCGAGTTGATCCACATCAACTCCAACTTCTTCTCCTTTGCAAATGTGCCAACACCACCATGTGTATGTGTGTTAGCATTTTCACAATTATTTTCCAATTAGCCACTCAACTTGCCATGCCACTCAATCCTAGCGACGATGCAAAGTTAGATCACTCGAGTGGCACTAGATGACCGATATGCAAACAAGTTTGCCCCTCTTGATAGTACGGCCATCTATCCTAAACCCGGTCATAAACTTCTCTACACACCTATGACCGGTGAAATGAAATGCCCTAGGTTATACCTTTGCCTTGCGCATTCCATTCCTTCTTCTCCAAAGTTGATGCAACACATGCACCAACACGATCAATAATGATATGATCCACTTCATATCATCACGTGATCATATTGGTTCATCGATCTTGACTAAACTTACTTTTCACCGTTGCCTTCGTCCATCGACGCCAAGTCTTGCTTAAGCTTCACCGCCACGTGGTCCATCGCTCAAAAGCCTCCAACTTGCCCTTCACGCTTGCAACCGGTCCATCAAGCCAAGTTATGTTAAAATCTTCTCCACCTTGATCACATGACTCAATGTCATGTCTCATTTGCAATGAGCTCCTTCATCATCACATATGTGAGCTTTGCAACATCTCCGAGCCATTTTCACCTTCATGGCATATGTTGCTCAAACACATGTACCTGTGGACTAATCATCTGTGTATCTCACATAAACATAATTAGTCCACCTAGGTTGTCACTCAATTACCAAAACCACATAAGGACCTTTCATAAGGGATGGCGTAAAGCAAAAAAAAGTAATTGGTATTGATTGATTGGACGTGTGTTTGTCCATTACAATGGCTGTGAACTCGTATATATACACATACATGAGCCAGCTAGACCTTGTCGTGTACCAATTGGAGTCTACCTGTAAACCGACTAAACTTTGCTTAAAATATTATTTATTTATTCCTAATTGATCACCCGAATAGGTCTGGTAGTCGCTTGACTTATCTTTGATCTCTTGGTCCTCAGAGGCTTTCCCTTGACGTACAAAATCCAATTTGCATCTTCTCTTGCTTTCCATATTCACATGAGAAACACCTGGTCTGATCCAAATATATTAAACAATATTTCTTCATCGACAAGGGAGGCCAATTCGGCGCTTAGCTCGTGTCGCAATTGGACTTTAATAGCACGTATATCATTTGGCGCAGATCTTTTTCTCTTTGCTTCCGAACTTGCCATCCCAATGGAACATGTAGTTCAGGCCAAGATCTCATGTGCGTCATTTCCGTAACCAAGTCTTCTTCCGTAAGCTGTCTTTCCATCTTTGTCCTTCTAGTAAGCACGGCGTACGCTTCGTAAAGTCCAAATCAACATGCTTAGGGATGTTGTGCCTTGCATGAATGCAAATATACATTAACTATTATCTGAACTATGCCTTGTGCATACGTGACAACATCCAACCAAAATAATAATTTATTTCTTTCTTGGGCATTGGCAATCGCATCTGATTTCCGAATTCATACTGTGCGTGTGCCAAAGCTGCGTTCTGCCACGGATCAACTATCTTCGACCACGAAATATCCCTTATTTAGGAAATCAGCCGATCTCTTATTTTTCAGGGTAAGTTTATCAAATTTTGGTGTCAACAGGCCCTCTAGTTTGGAGTATGAATTTTCATGCTTCGAACTATTTTGATCCAATAATCTCCTTTCTTGAGTCAGCGACATCTGATTGCAATACGTGGCTTTCATGACTTACTTGGGTTGACTGTTCATCTACTTTAGCCGATTAAGAGTTAGTCCCCGAGTTTATAACTATAATCAGCTATCAAATCACTAGTAAGGAGCTGAAGAATTCACTGGTAGCAATATTACCTTATTCCAAGCCTCACCTATACATGTGAACTTTGAAGTGTCTATCACGCCATCTTGGGAGGTTGAAGAATGGAATAGATTAGAATCCAATCATCCTCACTTCTCTTGCTCAGAAAACTTCGGTTTTTAAAAGATTTTTAAATTAAAATATAGCTTTGCTCCCCAAATGATTCTCTCAGATCGCTCAATGTGCATAGTTCCTCACCAAGATATTGTTTCGCCTCTATTTACTCTACTTCTAAAAAGCTTATGTGGAGTTTGGGTAGGGACAAAGTATGTAGCATTGTAACACCCTAAATTTTACAACAATTGAAACTAGGGAAAAATTGATTTACTAAGCATTTTTGTGAGCATTTAAATTTAGGAAGAATAATAAAGTCTATCAAATTAAAATTTAATATAGGTTAACAACAATGAATGTGCATTCATGCTGCTGCATATTAATTTTTGGAATGGTTTGATTTGAACTCAAATTTGAACTTGATTTGAATTTTGTCTTCAAAATTGCTTTGGAAAGAAATCAGAAAAAAGGGTAAATTCTTTCTCCTTCCTCTTTCGGCCCGTAGGCCTGCTGCCGCCCTTGGCCTGCTTATTCCCTTGGCGGGCTATGTTGCCTCCACTCGGGCCGAAGCCCAGCGCTCCCCTCAGCGCCAGCTAGGCCGGCTCGGTCTTCCTTTGCAGGCCGTCGGCCCAGCGGCAAGCCGTCGGCCCAGTCCCTCCTGCGCTGCATCGCTCGGCCCAGCGAATCGCTGGCCCAGCTTGGACGCGCCCACGCCCGTGCGCGCCTTTCCCCGCCGCTGACCAGCCGGACCCACTGGTCAGGCCCTTCTTCCTCTCGCCGTGGCCGGGTCGAACTCTCCCGTCCACGTCGTCGTTGAGTCCGGCGCTGCCACGACCCGTGGTGCCGTGACGCCCAAGGGATTCTGGCCCAATAAATAGCACCCGCACCCCTCCTCTATCTCCTATCCCACCTGGCGCCCATTTTTTTGCTCAAGCAGCCGCAGCCGCATCTCGCTCGAGCGCCGCCGCCGACCACCGCAGTCCACCGAGCGCCAAGCCGCCTTCGCTGCCTTCCTCTCGCGTATTCCGGTTCGGGCGAGATCCCCTTTCCCTTCTCTCTTGCCCGGAGCTTTTGTTTCGTCAAATCGTGCGCTATGGAGCGAGAACCGTGAGCTCCGTTTGGCCGGCCATGGCGCTGCCGTCGAAAGCCTGCCGCCGGCACTGTTCCGACGTGTGTTTTTTTTCTCTTTTGCCAGATCAGATCCAGGCCGTTCGGATCTACTCCAACGGCCCAAAACCGGAGATACCCTTTCGCTGCCGATTTTGCAAATACGTCCTTATAATTACTTCGGTGTTAACCCGCGGTCCTTTGCGCGTTTCACAGTTTATGTTTCTTTCTTTCGAAAGCGTATTTTCGTTCGGTTGGACTGAAATACGTTTTCAATTATTTATAGTTTTGCCATTCAACTTGTTTTAGCCATAATTTCTCCGTTTTAACTCTGATTTGATCCGTTCAAGTTGCGTTAGGTTCATAAATAAGTGATCTACATGTTCATGCTTCTATAAAGAAGGTTTCCAACTTTTATAATTCGAGCTTAGATCTAATCTATTATTTGCCTATAGGAAATCTTGTTTAAATCATAACTTTTCCGTTTTAGATCCGATTTTCGTGATCTTCGCGTCTGTGTGTTCGTAGCGAGACGTAGATTCGTTTTCCAAACTTTTCATCTCGACTCTTTGCCGTTGGTGTACTGTTCTAATCTGTAGCCTTGTTTGCTTTGAATGATTGCTCCTGGATGCTTGTATGTTGTTGTGGTTATCGAGTATAGACGGTGAGCAGTTCGTGGGAGGTCAAGGGTACGACTTTAACGAGCAGGACCAGCAGGAGTACTTTGCTCAAGGCAAGTATAGCATGAGATCATCCTTGTTTCCTATTCACTTTAATTCCTTAAATTCATGTTGCATGTGTCATCTTGATAGGGATTTTCCTAGAATTGAACTATTACCTTGTCACCTATGGGTTATGCATTTGGGTAGCTTTGCTAGTGCTCAATTAAACCATGATTTTGTAACTTGACTAATGGTATATGCAATAAACATTAAAACATGACTTTTTAGCAACATGGAAACAGGGGGCTGGAGTGTTTAGCTACTTTCTAAATGCTTCAGATTCCTCTCCCTAAGGACTTATCTGTAAGTGATCATCCGGGACTTACAGTACAGCTGTGAGGGCCACATGGCTCTGGCTTTAGCTCAGTATGAGGACCTTTTCTAGCTCGTTAGTGGTTACCTTCATTGGCGTAAGAATGGCTTGCCGAATCGGGTATAGGGCGGCCTCTATCCTTATGAGTATAGGCTACGTGTCAATGTGCCATCGGGAAGGGGGGCTCTATATCTGTTTGCCGAGTGAATCTAATGGCCCTAACTTGTTAGACGAACCTTTGAAAGCCTTCATAGTGATCCCTGCCTGCTCACCTTAGAAGTGTTTTGGGAGTAATTAACCCAGGCATATGGGTATCACGACTCACAGTGAAAGTGTACAACCTCAGCAGAGTTTAAAACTGGTATATCAGCCGTGCTCACGGTCACGAGCGACCTTGGAACATTTATGGAATAGATGATCACTAAGTAATATCTGTTTAAGCTATTCATTATTCATGTTTACATTTGATCATGTGTTTTGCATCGGGAATTGGAAATAACTTGTTGCTACTCATAAGCTAAAAGTGTGACAACTAAAAGACGAACGCTGTTAAACCTGTGTCAAGCCTTTTTGAGCCTCATGAACCCCGTGTTACACTTGTTGAGTATGACATGTACTTACGCTTGTTTATTTTCTTTATTTGGATAAAAATCCCAGATGGGTAACATATGACTTTGGGTATGATGATTTTCCTGAGGACTACTAGACTTGTGGTCAACTAGTCAACGTCCCTGTGAAATGGAGCTTTCGCGAGAGATCTTTGTATTATTTCCGCTATACTTATGTAATAACTCTGTCTTATTCGTGATGTAATAAACATTGGTGATGATACTTTTCATAATTTGTCGGCTTATGTGTGTGACTGATCTCTAGGCGCACATAAGGTTTTGCACCCTATTTTATCCTTAAAATTGGATGTGACAGATTGGTATCAGAGCCGTGTTGACTCTAGGACGCAATCCTAGCTAGCAATGGTCGTTTTAGCTTCTTTTGCTTCACTCATTTCATGCTTTCTATCTCACCCTTGGTATTTGCTAAAGTTTCATGCTTCTTTTGTCGTATTCTATTATGAAAATTATTGCTTCTAACCTAATCTAACTAAATCTAATTCTGTAGATGCCTCGTGCCCACAAGACTGCCCGCATCAGCATTGGGGGTACTACCCGCCTCAAGGTTTGTCCATGGAGCCTGAGGAGGAAGAACCCTAGGAACAGGAATTCGATCCGCCAACACCAGTATCTATGCCTGAGCCCGTTCAGGAGGAACTTCAAGAAGTCGAGGTCGTCGACTTGTCCGAAAATGAAGAGGAAGACATTGTTGAAGAGGATGAGCCGATCATGCCATTGGGGTGGACAATAAAGGTGTGGTATAAGCTGGGGTGTGAATCCTCCGTTTCACATCACCGACTTATGAGCCTGCTCCAGACCTACTACAGCGACTGGGATGCAGCTATAGAATACGCCTGCGAAGAGCATACGCACCCTCTTGAAGACACCTACTGGAAGATTAGGGTGTGCATCACCATCAAGGATGAGCAGAAAGGCGCGTATCAGCTGGATTCAAACTATGCACACCATGGTCACCGTGCTATCATGGAGGACGGCATAGAAGATGCAGCCGCTGAAGCTTGCATAGGCCTCCATTGTCGCCGATTCGAGGACATGAAGGATGATCAATATCGATTCCTTCCTCATCAACACCTAGAATTGGGATGGGCGATGATGGACCCGCAGGGCACGGATCCAACCACCGAAGCGATGGTACACTTTGGTTATGAGTCTGTGTCAAAGATTCGCCGATTGGAGAATCAATTGAAGGCGCAGCAGGAAGCTATCAAGAGGCACCAGCAGGTGATAGACGAACAAAGGGTGTGCCTCAATTTGACAAAGATGTATGAGGAGCTTCCCCATAAGTATCGCCCATAGATGTTGGAGTCCCTCTTTATGTAATAACACGATAGTAGAACGAGTAAGTTGAGTCTAGTCGAGTCTATTAGTGCGGTGTGAACATTGGTGTGTTCAGTTGATTTGTTATTATGTTTATGTGTGAGTTGGATCTTTGTAATGTGTGCTGGAATTTTGTGGGCATGTCCGCAAGTTCCATAGTTAAGAATATTAAAGGTTGGGTCAATTAATGAATAGTTGGGGATGTTACGTCTTGTTCTCTCGGAATCTGTTTTTCGGAGCAGTCTGCCTTTATCTTAATGCCAATCAAAATTTACATGACCAAAGATTATGAAATTTTTATGGGAACAACTAGACTTAAGCATCTTTCAATGCCTCTGGAATCACCCCCATAGCTGATCTGGTTCGCGAGATATCTCTGTCTCAAGTTAAAGTTTCTGCGCAGTCTGGAGTCTAGAAACAGTTTCGGTTGTATCCTATTTTTGAGTAACCTAACGGCAGAATGTGGGAATATGGTCTTAATACGAGTTGTAGATAATTTCTTAAGCTTTCCAACCATATAAAGTATGCCTTATTTGGAATTCTGGAACTCGAGATATGACTGTTTTACAGAGCTGCTGATGTTGAGATTCGTCCAGGAAGTTTTCAGAAAGTATTCTAACTTGGAAATTCATAAATTTTGAATATTTGATAACAGATGTCTGGGAGATGAAGAGGCCGAGGTCGTGGAGGTGTTCCCCCATATCGACCACCACCACCACCGACTATTGAACAACTCTTGGCAGTACAGACGCAGCTCATGCAAACGTTGGTGCAGAATCAGCAGAACCAACAGGGTGGTGGAGCACCACGTGATAAGCGTGGTGAAATCTTGAAGGGTCGTCCCCCGGTGTTCTCTCGTGCCACTGATCCACTGGAAGTAGATGATTGGCTTCGTGCAGTGGAGAGGCAGCTCAACATAGCACAATGTGATAATCAGTAGAAAGTGTTGTACGCTTCAGGATAGCTCCAGGGAGAAGCTCAGGACTGGTGGGAGTCATTCGAGTATGGACGTCCCGCCAACGCTCCTCCTGTCACCTAGCAGGAGTTCAAGGAGAATTTCAGATCTTATCACATACCAGAGGGACTGATAGAGCTCAAGCAGGAGGAGTTCAGAGCTCTGAAGCAGGGATCCATGTCCGTCGCCGAGTACCGCGACAAGTTTGCTCAGTTATCACGTTATGCTCCAAATGAAGTGGCTGATGATGCTGACAAGCAACGCCGCTTTCTCAAAGGTTTGTATGATGGTCTGCAGCTCCAGCTTATGTCCAATACCTACCCCAATTTTCAGACACTGGTGAATCGCGCTATTGTTATTGACAACAAGCGCAAGGAGATGGAGGCCAAGAAGAGGAGGCTTCAGGGACCGGCCTCTGGGAGTAATACTCGTCCACGTACCAACCCTCAGCAAGGCTTTCAGCAGAGGTTCCAGGGACCACCCAGTCAGTGGAATCGTGGTCAGTATCCTCAGCGCAACCAGAACCAGTAGCAGAATACCAATCAACGTCCTCAGCAACAGAGTGGTCAGCAGACACCACGACAGGGAGCGCCCAACAACACTCCTATGAAGACTAGTGCCCCTAGCACCCCCAGCAAGTGCTTCCATTGTGGCAAAGAAGGTCACCTGTCTTATAATTGCCCTGAGAAGCCCAATCAGCAAACCCCTTAAAGGCAGAACAGTTATCAGAAGCCAGCACCCAACACGGGAGAGGTGAACCATGTGTCTACAGAGACGGCGCTTGTAGAACCAGAAGTCATGCTCGGTACATTCAATGTCAACTCAACCCTCGCTACTGTTCTTTTCGATTCTGGAGCTTCGCATTCATTCATATCACAAGCATTTGTTAGAAACCATAGCGTACCATTATGTGCCATGCAAAATCCCATATTAGTAAACTCACCGAGTGGAAGTATGCAAGCTTCATATCGTTGTCTTCCGACTAGTCTATCCTTAAGGGGGGTAGAGTTTAAAGTGAGCCCTATTGTGTTGAGAGCATCTGGTATAGATGTGATTTTGGGTATGGACTGGATGAAGCAACAACAAGCAGTGATCCAGTGTAAAGAGAAGGTAGTTGTTGTGACCGCACCCAGTGGAGAAAGAATCAGTGTTAATGTTGTAATACAAGCACAGCCGACCGCCACAGTGAACCAGCTTGATGATAGCGACAACAAGGAGGACCCAGTGGTGGATGAATTTCCAGATGTGTTCCCCGATGATTTGCCAGGTATGCCACCTAACCGTGATATTGAGTTTATTATTGAATTATTACCTGGAACTGCACCTATAGCTAAACGTCCATATAGAATGGGGGTTAAAGAATTAGAAGAACTTAAGAAACAAATTAAGGAGTTATAGGAGAAAGGTTTTATTCGTCCTAGCTCGTCACCTTGGGGAGCACCGGTTATATTTGTTGATAAGAAGGATGGTACTCAGAGGATGTGTGTTGATTATCGGTCACTCAATGAGGTTACTATCAAGAACAAGTATCCGTTGCCTAGAATTGATGACTTGTTTGATCAGTTGAGAGGTGCTTGTGTTTTCTCTAAGATTGATCTTCGTTCTGGCTACCATCAATTGAGGATTCGTGCCATAGACATACCCAAGACAGCTTTTACTACGAGGTATGGTTTGTATGAGTACATTGTTATGTCATTTGGTTTGACCAATGCACCTGCCTACTTTATGTACATGATGAACAAGGTGTTCATGGAGTTTTTGGATAAGTTTGTGGTGGTGTTCATCGATGATATATTGATATTCTCCAAAACAGAAGAAGAGCATGCTGAACATCTGAGGTTGGTCTTGCAGAAGCTCAGAGAACACAAGTTGTATGCTAAGCGAAGCAAGTGTGAATTTTGGTTGAAGGAAGTTTCTTTCCTTGGCCATGTTGTCTCTAATGGTGGAATTGCAGTAGATCCAGGTAAGGTGAAAGATGTATTGAATTGGAAGCCACCAACAGATGTGGGACAGATTCGTAGTTTCTTGGGATTAGCTGGATACTACAGAAGGTTCATTGAAGGTTTCTCTAAGCTTGCCAAGCCAATGATAGCCTTGTTGGAGAAAAATGCTAAGTTTGCGTGGTCCGAGAAGTGCCAGGCTAACTTCGAAGAGTTGAAGAAGAGGTTGACTACAGCCCCAGTATTGGTTTTGCCAGATCTGAACAAGAGCTTTTCGATCTATTGTGATGCATCTCGTCAAGGACTTGGATGTGTTCTTATGCAAGAAGGCAGAGTAGTGGCTTATGCATCTCGGCAGTTGAGAAAGCATGAGTTAAATTATCCTACTCATGACTTGGAGTCAGCAGCAGTGGTTCATGCTTTGAAGATATGGAGGCACTATCTTATTGGGCATAAGAGTGACATCTATACTAAGCACAAGAGTCTGAAGTACATTTTCACTCAGACAGATTTGAATATGAGACAACGTCGATGGCTAGAGTTGATCAAAGATTATGATTTGGAGGTACATTATCATCCTGGAAAGGCTAACGTTGTTGCTGATGCTCTTAGTAGGAAGAGTTATGCCAATGAGGTGCAAGTGACATCGATGTCAAGTGAGTTGTGTGCCGAGTTTAAGCGACTAAATTTAGGCTTTGTCACTAATGCAGTAGAGTTGGTGTTGGAGCCTAAATTAGAGCAAGAAATACGTAAAGGACAGATACAAGATGCGAAGTTGAAAGAGATAGCGGAAAACATAGTGATTGGTAAGGCACCAGGTTTCCGTATGGATGACAATGGAACTCTGTGGTTTGGGAAAAGACTATGTGTGCTTGAGAACAAGGCTATACGTGAGGCAATTCTTCGTGAGACACATGAGTCTGCTTATTCTATTCATCCTAGAAGTACTAAGATGTATTTGGATCTAAAAGAGAAGTATTGGTGGTACGGACTCAAAAGAGATGTTGCTGAATATGTGGCTTTATGTGATACATGTCAGAGAGTCAAAGCTGAACATCAAAGACCTACAGGATTGCTACAACTAATGAAGATACCTGAGTGGAAGTGGGAAGAAGTTGGTATGGATTTTATAGTTGGGTTACCACGTACTCAGAGAGGTTATGATTCAATCTGGGTAATAGTGGATCGGTTAACTAAAGTTGCTCACTTTATACCGGTCAAGACTACCTATACTGGCCCCCAATTGGCTGCGTTATATATGGAGAGAATAGTTTGTCTACATGGAGTTCCCAAGAAAATTGTGTCTGATCGAGGTACTCAATTTACATCTCATTTTTGGCAGCAAGTACATAGTTCATTGGGAACCAAGTTGAATTTTAGTACAGCATATCATCCTCAAACAGATGGGCAAACTGAGAGAATTAATCAGATATTAGAGGATATGTTGAGAGCTTGTGCGTTGCAGTATGGTACAAGTTGGGACAAGAGTTTGCCTTATGCAGAGTTCTCGTACAACAACAGTTATAAAAAAAGTCTCAATATGGCACCTTTCGAAGCTTTGTATGAACAAAAGTGTAGAACCCCGTTGTTTTGGAACCAAACAGGGGAAACTCAAGTGTTTGGACTAGATGTCTTGAGAGACGCAGAAGAGCAAGTAAGGATGATCAGAGATAACTTGAGAGTGGCTCAGTCTCGACAAAAGAGCTATGCCGACACTAGAAGAAGGGAATTGGTTTTCGAAGTAGGTGATTATGTGTACTTGAAGGTGTCACCTATGAGAAGTGTGAGAAGGTTTAACATGAAAGGGAAGTTAGCCCCAAGGTATATTGGACCTTTCAAGATTTTAGAGAGACGTGGAGAGGTAGCTTATCAGTTGGAATTGCCTGAGAGTTTGTCAGGTGTACATGATGTGTTCCATGTGTCACAGCTTAAAAAGTGTTTACGTGTACTCGAGGAGCAGATACCATTAGAAGAGCTTATAGTTAAGGAGGATCTCACATATGAGGAGTTTCCGGTAAGGATTTTGGAGATGGCAGAAAGAGTTACAAGGAGCCGAGTTATAAAGATGTGTAAGGTTCAGTGGAATCGGTACACAGAAGATGAGGCTACTTGGGAAAGAGAAGAGGATCTGAGAAAGACATACCCACAGTTATTTGAGTAAGCATCGTCCGAATCTCGAGGACGAGATTCATTTTAAGGGCGGTAGAATTGTAACACCCTAATTTTTACAACAATTGAAACTAGGGAAAAATTGATTTACTAAGCATTTTTGTGAGCATTTAAATTTAGGAAGAATAATAAAGTCTATCAAATTAAAATTTAATATAGGTTAACAACAATGAATGTACATTCATGCTGCTGCATATAAATATTTGGAATGGTTTGATTTGAACTCAAATTTGAACTTGATTTGAATTTTGTCCTCAAAATTGCTTTGGAAAGAAATTAGAAAAAAGGGTAAATTCTTTCTCCTTCCTCTTTCGGCCCGTAGGCCTGCTGCCGCCCTTGGCCTACTTATTCCCTTGGCGGGCTGCGTTGCCTCCACTCGGGCCGAAGCCCAGCGCTCCCCTCAGTGCCAGCCAGGCTGGCTCGGTCTTCCTTTGCAGGCCGTTGGCCCAGCCGCAAGCCGTCGGCCCACTCCCTCCTGCGCTGCATCGCTCGGCCCAGCGAATCGCTGGCCCAGCTTGGACGCGCCCACGCCCGCGCGCGCCTTTCCCCGCCGCTGACCAGCCGGACCCACTGGTCTGGCCCTTCTTCCTCTCGCCGTGGCCGGGTCGAACTCTCCCGTCCGCGTCGTCGTTGAGTCCGGCGCTACCACGACCCATGGTGCCATGACGCCCAAGGGATTCTGGCCCCATAAATAATGCCCGCACCCCTCCTCTATCTCCTATCCCATCTGGCGCCCGGTTTTTCGCTCAAGCAGCCGTAGCCATGTCTCGCTCGAGCGCCGCCGCCGACCACCGCAGTCCAACGAGCGCCAAGCCGCCTTCGCTGCCTTCCTCTCGCGTATTCCGGTTCGGGTGAGATCCCCTTTCCCTTCTCTCTCGCCCGGAGCTTTTGTTTCGTCAAATCGTGCACTATGGAGCGAGAACCGCGAGCTCCGTTTGGCCGGCCATGGCGCCGCCGTCGGAAGCCCGCCGCCGGCACTGTTCCGACGTGTGTTTTTTTTTTCTCTTTTGCCAGATCAGATCCAGGCCGTTCGGATCTAATCCAACGGCCCAAAACCGGAGATACCCTTTCGCTGCCGATTTTGCAAATACGTCCTTATAATTACTTCGGTGTTATCCCGCGGTCCTTTGCGCGTTTCACAGTTTATGTTTCTTTCTTTCGAAAGCGTATTTTCGTTCGGTTGGACTGAAATACGTTTTCAATTATTTATAGTTTTGCCATTCAACTTGTTTTAGCCATAATTTCTCCGTTTTAACTCTGATTTGATCCGTTCAAGTTGCGTTAGGTTCATAAATAAGTGATCTACATGTTCATGCTTCTATAAAGAAGGTTTCCAACTTTTGTAATTTGAGCTTAGATCTAATCTATTATTTGCCTATAGGAAATCTTGTTTAAATCATAACTTTTCCGTTTTAGATCCGATTTTCGTGATCTTCGCGTCTGTGTGTTCATAGCGAGACGTAGATTCGTTTTCCAAACTTTTCATCTGGACTCTTTGCTGTTGGTGTACTGTTCTAATCTGTTGCCTTGTTTGCTTTGCATGATTGCTCCTGGATGCTTGTATGTTGTTGTGGTTATCGAGTATAGACGGTGAGCAGTTCGTGGGAGGTCAAGGGTACGACTTTAACGAGCAGGACCAGCAGGATTACTTTGCTCAAGGCAAGTATAGCATGGGATCATCCTTGTTTCCTATTCACTTTAATTCCTTAAATTCATGTTGCATGTGTTATCTTGATAGGGATTTTCCTAGAATTGAACTATTACCTTGTCACCTATGGGTTATGCATTTGGGTAGCTTTGCTAGTGCTCAATTAAACCATGATCTTGTAACTTGACTAATGGTATATGCAATAAACATTAAAACATGACTTTTTAGCAACATGGAAACAGGGGGCTGGAGTGTTTAGCTACTTTCTAAATGCTTCAGATTCCTCTCTCTAAGGACTTATCTGTAAGTGATCATCCGGGACTTACAGTACAGCTGTGAGGGCTACATGGCTCTGGATTTAGCTCAGTATGAGGACCTTTTCTAGCTCGTTAGTGGTTACCTTCATTGGTGTAAGAATGGCTTGCCGAATCGGGTATAGGGCGGCCTCTATCCTTATGAGTATAGGCTGCGTGTCAATGTGCCATCGGGAAGGGGAGCTCTATATCTGTTTGCCGAGTGAATCTAATGGCCCTAACTTGTTAGACGAACCTTTGAAAGGCTTCATAGTGATCCCGGCCTGCTCACCTTGAAAGTGTTTTGGGAGTAATTAACCCGGACATATGGGTATCACGACTCACAGTGAAAGTGTACAACCTCTGCAGAGTGTAAAACTGGTATATCAGTCGTGCTCACGGTCACGAGCGGCCTTGGAACATTTATGGAATAGATGATCACTAAGTAATATCTGTTTAAGCTATTCATTATTCATGTTTACATTTGATCATGTGTTCTGCATCGGGAATTGGAAATAACTTGTTGCTACTCATAAGCTAAAAGTGTGACAACTAAAAGACGAACGCTGTTAAACCTGTGTCAAGCCTTTTTGAGCCTCATGAACCCCGTGTTACACTTGTTGAGTACGACATGTACTTACGCTTGTTTATTTTCTTTATTTGGATAAAAATCCCGGATGGGTAACAGATGACTTTGGGTATGATGATTTTTCTGAGGACTACTAGACTTGTGGTCAACCAGTCGACGTCCCTGTGAAATGGAGCTTCCACGAGAGATTTTTTTATTATTTCCGCTATACTTATGTAATAACTCTGTCTTATTCGTGATGTAATAAACATTGGTGATGATACTTTTCATAATTTGTCGGCTTATGTGTGTGAATGATCTCTGGGCGCACATAAGGTTTTGCACCCCATTTTATCCTTAAAATTGGGTGTGACAAGCATACTTACCTTGTGTATCGTAAAGTCAAATCCCGGATCAAAGGAGAGATGTGTCATTATCTTGGATCAAGATGTGCATATGTGTGGAATATTTAGTGGCTAACCTAATTCTACTATGCTCTCTGAAATATATTTCTCTCTTGTGGAATATTTTTGCGAGAACATAGGTTATCTTTGTTCTCATCTCTTTTTCTTTTCCTTTTATATTTTTGCATAACCCATGTCTCTTTTTTCAACAATTTTTCAGAGAAATATTGTCAAGAACTTGGAACATTTATTCCGATAAAACCTAGCAAACATATTTTTTTGTCTTCTCCTAGTGTAGGAGCAGAATATTTTGAGGTGGATGAAAACATGTTTTTGCGTAGTTCTAGTGTAGAAGCAGCATACATATGTAGCGTGTACGTGATCTTGATCTTGGGAGCATGATAAATCTCTCAACAAGGGTCACCGAGTCTTGACAAAACTCAACACAAAACAAGCAGCTTATGTGGAAGGTTTTTAATAATAACATATAGCCTTGGTAGGAAATTCAACATCATCGAGGAGACAAGCTATTGATTTTGAATTTTTGTAATAAAATTTTTCAAGTACTTTGCAAAAGAAGTAAGGTTCCTTTCATCATACCATATCTCATTCATCAACTACTTAGATAGCATACTTTCTCTATGATAGTTTGTTCACAAGTAGTTAGAAAAGCGAGGAATAAAGAATATAGGAGCCAACCATAGAAATGCATGTACCTCATATCTGCATGTATGCTCCTCCACTCTGAGCCAATGTGTGCCTCTGCTTGAAATTTTATAGACATTGGCTCCTTCCTTGCTTATCGGCCATTAATTATATGTAGAGCGACAATCCAAGACTTGCAGACTGATAACTTCATGCTTTAAATTCTGAGCTGGCTCAAATAACATTTTATTATATTTACATTGGCTTCATGGATCACTCCAAAGGAGCCAATGGATGAAGATTCCTCCAAATGTTATTTAGCCGATTGCATTGCCTCTTGCATCATCGGCTTCAGTGGGCCATCAAATTATTCTCCACATGCTGAGCCGGTCAGAAGTAATATTTTTCATCTTTATGTATGTTTAGAATTTCTGGCCGCCGGCTTTTATTTTCCTTCCCTTTCCTCTTACCTGAGTAAGTCTGTACTCTTCGTCCAATCGTGGTAGAAGATGTTAAACCGATTAGATCCATATTTCTGCAGATAAGGGATCGGCTTGCTCCAGACCTTGTGGCTGTGCTAATTCTAGCCTCGTACATTGAAGGCCATCAGCTTGAAGTCATTGATGCCTATGGGCGGACAATCGATAGATCCTTACCAGATCTTATTCATCAAAGGGACGAGAATCGGCTTCAAGCCCAGAGCATCAAGAAAACCATTGATGAGAGTGAGGCATTACCCGCCCAGCTTCTTGAGCACATCAACAAATCAACTGAAGAATTGGCTGGGCTTATTCGTTAAGGTGTGCAACTTCATAACGACATCAAGAAAATCTCTGGCTAACTGCTAGTAAACTCAAATATAATCCGTCCTCTGCCACTGATCATGCATCTCGTTGGCGGTTTCCAGATCTTCTGCCAACTGCTCTTTGCGACCGACAAGGGTGTCGTGGCGGTGCGGTCATAGTCCACGCTTGGCTCTCCATCGGCTATACCCCACATTGAGAAGAAAACTGAGAGTCGATGAGCCAGGAGCCGATGGAGAAATTCAACGTTTGTTTACTTTGGGTTCACCACCACCACAAGAAAATATAGTTGATGTAGAGGAAAAGGCTCTCGGCCCTGTTTGCTAGCATCACGTTCTTGTTGTCATCGTTGGCCGCGAGCTCCTTGACCTTGCTCTACGGCAGCTTGTTGTGGCTGCTGCTAGCTTTGCGTCGCCGCACGCGTATGGCAGCCTCCACCCGGTTGGCCATCGCCGACACGTCGTATTCCGATGAGATGTCGAGCATGCCAAGCAGGAATTCCAGCGAGAACTTGTTAGCGTGAAGCGATACACCGAGTTCCCACGCTTGTCTGTCCACTCTTGGGGAGCATGGCTATGAATGACTCGGGCATCTCTATGTCATTATGGACATCGCTGCTGAGGGCGATAGCGGCCTTTGTGGATCTTGTTGGCGGAGTCGCGCCTCTGCTGAAGGTCCTTATGCGCTTTTTCAGTAAGGCTGTCATCCGGGACGCAAGGCACCGACAGCCACCATTTATCTTCGTTCCGGTGAGCCAACCTCCCGAACGATGATGGCATCCTCGACGATAATGATGAAGTTACCGAGCCGAACAACCTTGTCCCGGCGGCTGCTTACCAGAACTCGGCCTTCTGGAAGCTATCCAGAATGTCAATGGCGTCGAGCTTCTTGAAATAATAAATGTAATCGACTTTTGGTAGTGACCAAATAGTTACCATGGGCCTTTAGGCCAGATGCCTGGTCTCTTCTATAAAAGGGAATTCGGTATAAAAATCCTAATCAAATCCGGCTGCTTCTGCCTGTGTGTACATCGGGCCTGATACGTATACATGACAGTAACTCATTCTCCGTTGCCGTGCTTTTAAACATATAATATTATATAGGGCCAATTCCTTTTTTAACAGCCGATTCCACTCTTCACAAGATGCTGGTGCATAATGCTCTTCTAGCTTAAGAAAAATAATAAGCTACTTCTCAAAGATCTCCTCATATATCTTGCTTCCTTCAGTTAATAGAGTGTGATGACCATATAAAGGGCTAGCTTCATCGGCCATTGGCATTGCTTCCCCGGCAGTAGAGGACTAGAATATTCCACGGGCCATCGGGTATCCTTTGTTTATTACCTCCATCAGCTATTTATCGTACCAAGAAACAATAGCTGATGAAAGAATCCAAGATATAACCTGACGTATTAACTCATTAATTAAAATCTTATACTGACATCGGACAGGTGTCGTCACAAGTCCATCCCTGTGTTCGACCGTATCCTCGACGTACGTCACCAAATCCATCTTTCAACCAATAATGCACGTATACAAGTAGTCATACACCACATACTTGGATATACGGTGTTGTGCAATCTGGCATACCATTATCATCCAGCCAGGTGTATTTCTGTATATTTGGTCTTTGAGGAGATGGAAGCGAACGGATAGTCGATGGGGGTGAACGTACCTGCCTCTTCTTCTGGTGTGAATTTTTTCAGGCTGTTTAGGCTTTGCCGATGGTTCAGCAATTCACATCTTTCTTTGTACAGGTGGCCTTTATTATAAACGGTCCTTCTTGGACGCGAGCTTGGCCTTGATCTTGTCTATTTCCTTGTCCGGGATTTGGACTGCCTTGGTGGGCACGCCGTTGGGCAGCTCACGGGTAGCCTCGAAGAACATCATGGCGATGGACTGTGTGCCAGGAAGCTAGCTGTTGAAGATAGAGATGACAGCGGCGGGTTCGGAACCCATGTTCTTTTGAAACTGCACGAGGCCCTACGGGAAAGCAAAAACGTCGCCCTGTGCGATGATTTTGGAGATGAGCTTATTGGTGATGATGACAAAGCCGACACCGAGCGTGCCATGGAGGACGAAGATGAACTCGGCGGCGCGCGGGTGCGTGCATGGCGGGTTCAGACCCCCCCGATACGTAGTCGATGTGGGAGATCGAGATGCCAAGCGTGTTCATCTCTCTAGGATTTTTTGGTGTTGATTCCTGTGACAAGCTGATCGTGTTGTTGGTGACGTCAGGCTTGGCCAGGATGCTGGAGAAGAAGTCATCAGCGGTGGTTGCTTTCGCCTTGTATGGGACTTTCACCTTGATCTTGCCTTGTATCTGACATATCGTGACAAAGGATCCGATGTCTTTAGCCGATGTAATATGCTTTATCATCGGCTTTTGTTTTGAAATTAGGATTATAGCTCTAAAAATCACAATTTATGGAAGCATATTTTTTATTTTTCTCCATCCCATGAAAATCCTTGCATGCAGAACTACGTATTGTACATGTACTTGGGTTAGTGGATGCAATATCAATAGCTGATAGCGGAGTAGAGGGCAGATCCTCGAGAAACAAAAAACATGATCAGTTCCTTTGTCTGATATTTCTCTTTGCATGCTTCCTGAAATCGGCTGTCACAGGTCGAAAATTCTTGTATGTAAGGCCTTGAAATTCAAAGTTAGTAGCCGATTCTACTATATGTCGGCGATTTTCACGAATCAAAATTATTATAATATTTATTACTCTGGTCTGGCCTGTTTGCTGCTCTCTGCCGGATGTGAAAGCAAAGAACTATGAAAAGCCCCATCGGCCTGAAACTTTGATTATCCTTGTGAGCCTATGAGTATCCTTGTGATTTTCCCATCGGCTTGATGCCTTAAGGCCTGGTTTGGTCGTTTTATCAACAGTAACCGATGAAACTGAGCCAATAGCCGATTCCTCTTCTGAGCGTCTTCAGGTGGCCACTTCTGTATTCCCACCAGTGTAATTTATTTCTTGCATAGCTGACTGCATCGGCTGTTCCATAGGTCGATGTCTCAACAACTTCCACAATATACTTTATATTCTTTTTAATCAACGGATCATCAATGCCATATATTCCAATTTCCTGGTTGATGACTCATCTCTTTCTGGTTTTCGAGCCAATAATAAAATAGCCGATGGTCTCTTATCGGCTATCAGGTTGCCAACTTCTTTCGTATCTCGGACGCAACCTCCCATGATGACATTTTCTTCTTATTGAAAAATATGCTTGGTCGAACAGCTGATAATAACCCATGGAGGAAAACTGATTTTGACCCCGGCAATCCCATCGGCTCCAGCCGAACCAGCGACGGTCATAGGCTTTGTTGATCTACATCGATTTCACCTCATTATTTTTGAAATTCCACTGCTGTACCAGAAAACGATATCTCGCTGGCTTTACGCTATTGCTGATTGTCAGCAAACTTCATTAGCTTGAAGAGTAAGGTCATGAACTAATAACCGATTCTATTTCAAGAGAAGTGATTGGTCTTTATCTTCATTATTTCATTAATCATCCCATGCATCCATGAATAGCAAGCTAGTGTAAAATAACCGATCTCCATATATTAGGATAATTATTATTAATCTGATCTTCCTGATGACGTGCCGCTCCTGGACACTCATTTTTATATTGAAGGTCAACAATTTGAAGTCCTTGAAACCCATAAGAGAATAGCCGATAAGTCATTCAATAAAGATATTTCCAAGCAGAGAGAGACCAATCGGCTACAAGCCAAGCAAGTCCTGGACAGCAATAGTTGAAGTTGAAGGAGGCCAAGCTGATGAAATAACTTGAAGCCGTTTGCTAAGAAATTTATTCAAGGACCAAGAGTTGCAGAATCTCCCTGAACAAACAATATATCGGCTCTCTTTATATAGCCGTCCTGGTCTTGTATTTTTCAAAGCCGATGTACAATGTTGTATTCATCGGCTTTGAGCTATACTCAGATAATATATACTAAGCTCCTTTCAATACTCACAGTCGATAGCCGATGCGCAGCACCTCAATAACCTTCCATATGATATACTTCTTTTATCTATCCGGCTACCTAAGTGTACCCTTAGCCAAATAATTCTTTGAGCGGTGGAGCACAGCAGCAACAGCTTTTGACCTTCTTGATCTTTATCACTTGGAGTGTCAACGTGTTGTTGTAAGCTTGCAACAGCACAGCAACAACCTGGCACACGTTGCTAGTATATAGCACCACACAGATGACACGTAATCCAGCTGATGAAACCGCCTGTTGGACCGATCGGTTATTTATTTGACAATAAAATAACAACATCGGCCAAATTTTTCTACAATATCGGCTCCTGCTTTTAATTCCAAAGCCCTTTTAAAACAAATTTGCTTGTTTCCTAAGGTTACGTAATAACTGATGTTATGCAAAAAAACTGAGCCGATACGTGAAATCATTTCTTCTCTAGTTCATTATCAGCTTTAGAACCCCATGAATAATTTTGCAACAGATCTGCTATTCTTCTCATGGTTCATCTCTACCATTGGCTCTGGCCTTACTGATCGGCTGTCGGCTGTCTTGTAAACAATATATATATATTTATTCCTCCTGAGCGGCCAGGACCTCGTTGGCTTGAGGAGCAGACAGTTCTGACTTTGTCCGAGAGACTTCTGAATTTGCTTCTCATCTCGGCTGCATCGTGTAGATTTATGCTATCACGGATGAATAGAGCCGAAGTAGATAACTTACCTTCATTGTCTGCTTTATTCTTAAGGCCAAATTAGCGGTAGCAAATTAATGCCGCCTGAACGAACCCAAGTCTGGTTGACGTGCTGAGTACTGGGCAAATGAAACATGCATGTACTGATGTATGTCAGCCTTAATAAAATCACTTGTTGCGTCTCAATCGATGGCCGAATAAATGCTAATATCGGCCTCTTGTAGTAGATGAAAAATTCGGTCCATAGAATATCCAAAAAGAAAGTATCCGACTTCTAATTAAACAATTGTGTCCCACCGAGTGTGCCAGAACGCGTGTCAGCACGAAAAGTGTCGACACGCAGCAAGCTGGAAGGATCTGCTTGATGGAGCAAGGCTAGAGATCTGCTTGCTTCAACACAGGACCAGTCGACCCTGTGAATTCCCGAAGGCATGCCAGTCAATTTGACCTACAATTAATAAGGAGAGAAAGTTTATCAGTAATTTAGGGTAGAACATGCTAGTTTTGTCCAGACAGTTCCAAGTGTGCCGCTTCGAGAGCAGTCAAACGGGAAAATCAACTAAATAGCCGATACGAGAAGAAATCGGTTGTTAAGGACTGCGATGTTCGTGGGTCGCGATTGATTTTATGATAACAAGTACAATGCACCTAGATATAAGTAAAATCATCAGCTAGGTGGATATTACCAGTATAAAGCATTGAGCCAATGAGTTTAACGAGAAAGGATATAACATGTGAACAAATCGACTGTCTAGTACAAATGGATCTACAAACGCTCTGAATCTAATCTGTTACCATCAACAGTGAGGTTCCACCGGATCGATGCAATTATGATGATAATAACAAACTAAAGCCGAAGAATCCATAAAACCATCTATACGAGGTTTTCTGAAAGATATGTAATATGTGTGAAAGCACAAGCGAATCGACTGAAATAGCCGATTCAGGTAGAAAAAGGATTACAGCATGTGAACAGTCGACTATTTAATATGGACAGGTCTATAAACTCATCAGACCTAACTCGTCATCCTTAACAGTGGGGATCGACCAGATCGATGGTAGCTATAATAAAGATAACAGATTAAACCTTTAAAGTAAACAGATCTATTCATATTTAATAGAATCATGAAGACACACCGTAAGCGTTAAAGTATGAGCGATCGATTATTTAGCCGATGCAGGCATAGCAAATAGCCAAGGTCATGCCTGGTCGAAAGCAAATCTACCAGCTAGCATACTCCGATCTAAAGTGCTAACAGTGGGGATCGACCGGATCGTTACAGCCATAATAGCGAGCTATAGACCAGATTCAACTATCTAGTAAACCTTCTCAAGATCAGACATGCTTTAACCACGTACTATGAACGATTAAGATCAAAGTAGAACAACCGATAAAACACAATCCGTCATTTAAAGTAAGAATCATCGCAATGTGACAAAATAAATGATGGACTAAAAGTGTGTGAGGCCGATCTAGATCGATCTCGATCGGGCAGGTTGATATTGCTGAAACTAATGATAATAAGAACATCAGCAAGATTGGTAACTTAATGAATCTACCTGAAGGATGTCACCCTTAGGTAGAGCCGATAACTTAACCTTAGTCTAATTCGAGCCATGACGGTCGAACTTAACCATTGCATCCGTACTTGAACTAAATAAGGATCGATAACTAGCTTATGCTAGAGCTCGCAAGAGGTCGGCCGGACCGATGCAGCCTTACAAACAAAAGTATAAGCCATGACGGTACTTATAGACAAGTCGGAGGTCGGCCTGACCGATGCAGCCCTGCTTGTTGAATAAGTCGCCGAGATCTACAGTACTCCTACTCCTAAGGGTTGGCATAACGCCAAAAAAAAAACTAATTGGTATTGATTAATTGGATGTGTGTATATCCGTTACAATGGCCGTGAACTCGTATATATACACATACACGAAGCTAGCTAGACCTTGTCGCGTACCAATTGGAGTCTACCTCTAAACCGACTAAACTTTGCTTAAAATATTATTTATTTATTCTTAATTGATCTCCTGAATAGGTCTGGTAGTCGCTTGACTTATCTTTGATCTCTTGGTCCTCGGAGGCTTTCCCTTGACGTACAAAATCCAATTTGTATCTTCTCTTGCTTTCCATATTCACACGAGAAACACCCGGTCTGATCAAAATATATTAAACAATATTTCTTCATCGACAAGGGAGGCCAATTCGGCGCTTAGCTCGTGTGGCAATTGGACTTTAATAGCACGTATATCATTTGGCGCAGATCTTTTTCTCTTTGCTTCCGAAGTTGCCGTCCCAATGGAACACGTAGTTTAGGCCAAGATCTCATGTGCGTCCTTTCCGTAACCAAGTCTTCTTCCGTAAGCTGTCTTTCCATCTTTGTCCTTCTAGTAAGCACGGTGTACGCTTCGTAAAGTCCAAATCAACATGCTTAGGGATGTTGTGCCTTGCATGCATGCAAATATACATGAACTATTATCTGAACTATGCCTTGTGCATACGGGACAACATCCAACCAAAATAATAATTTATTTCCTTCTTGGGCATTGGCAATCGCATCTGATTTCCGAATTGATCCTACGCGTGTGCCAAAGCTGTGTTCTGCCACGGATCAACTATCTTCGACCACGAAATATCCCTTATTTAGGAAATCAGCCGATCTCTTCTTTTTCAGGGTAAGCTTACCAAATTTTGGTGTAAACATCTATGTATGAGTTTGCAACCTTGAGGAGTTCGCCGATGGTCTGGGGCCACTTGCGGTAAAGTTTGGAGCACAGTTTCTGATGGTGATGGAGTCCTCTGGTGAAAGCGGAGATGGCCTCGCTGTCCCCGATGTTGGGGATGGTGTTCCATGTTTCAGAGAAGCGCCTGATGTAGCTTCGCAGAGGTTTGATGGAGTTTCTCCAGATCATATTTCGTGCCAGGCTGCTGGCATGTTGCCATGTAGTTCTCAACAAAGACTTTCTTGAGATCATCCCAAGATTTGATGGAATCCTCCCTTAGGCCCGTAAGCCAATTGTTGGTTGTCTGGGAGAGCATGACAGGCAAATAATTTGCCATTATGTTGCTGCTATCATTGCTAACCATTAAGAGCTCTATCCCAAAGCCTGGAGGGAAAGGTGGGCAGGTGCTGGTAGAGCCTTCGGAGTATGGCTCGAGGCTTTCCTCCAGGATTGTTTGGATCGTGTCATCCGGAAGGTCTGTTTGGATTTGCACCATGTTTACCATTGGCTCAGACTTGTCGGCCTCAAGGAAGTTGATATGATAGAGGTCATCGACACAGCTGCGCTTGGCGTGGTTGGCAAAAAGACGGTGCACGGCGTCCTTATAGATCAGACCCGAACCCACCATCCCGAAAGAATAGGGCTTCGGCATGCTCTCCGTCGGGGCGGGGAGTGGTCGGAGTTGAACAGTACACCATTCCGGAGTTGCCGTGATCACCAGATCAGAAACTGTCCGCCTTGAATGAAGTGGCCGAGCAGTTCGCTCGGTTGTAGCGGCTTGGTGATCTTGGAGTACTAGAAATTCGTCGCTCGCTCTGGATTGATTTAAGACCGAACCCACTAGGAGCTGGCATTCTGCTAAGCGGTCTATGACCCAATCGATTGATGCGATCAGATCATCATTGTTGATGGATATCCTAACCCAACGATGGGGCGTCGAGATCGGAGATGTCATTGCAAGTGTTAGCGCGATCGGTGCAGGGTGATCCTGCACTGCTTCCACGATCTCCACATTGCCGTCGGGGCTGATGATCCAAGTCATGGATCTGACCGTGAAAATCTGGCCCGGCTCAGGAAAGGACATTGAGCTCGGGAAAGTGACCATCTGGTTGGCCATGGAATCAGCACGCACATCCCCTACCTGGCGCGCCACTATCGATGAAATCTGGTCGGCAGTCTACCGAGGGGTATACCCACGATAGGAGATGATTGGTGGAGGTGCGCGTAATAGGAACCGGATGGTGACACAAGGTGTAGAGACAGCGATTTAGATAGGTTCGGGCCGTCTGATCGACGTAATACCCTAGGTCTAGTGTCTTTGTTGGATTGTATTACTTATGAGATGAATTCAAGGGGTCCCTACCTGCCTTATATAGTCCGGGGATAGGGTTACAAGTCGGTTTAGACCTAGATCTATTCGGTTATATAGTATGTATTTACAAGGAATACGATATCTATTATATCCGAACAAATCCTTTTATATCTTCAAGATTTCTTCCTAAAACTGTGTGATGCATGCCGATCAGTGTCTTGCATCACACGCCTTCTTCTTATGGGCTGGACCACCCCTGGTGTTCCTGCCCATGTCTATTGCCATGGGTATCTGGGGTTATTCTATGGCAGAACCGCCCAGAATAGCACACCTTCGGAGGCGCTCGTCTTCCACTAGACACTAAGCACCCCAAAAGCAAGCTACATCAGATGGTTCCATTGAGCACACTCCAAGGGAGAACTCGAACAATCTATGTTTTTCACTCGGGATCCAATAATGAGAATGAGTTTACATCACTTAGTCCATTTCATACAACAATAGTTCTCGAAAATACATTATTACAATACCAAATTCAGAGTGCAGAATTTAAATAGCGGAATTAAAATAATCATCTAGCGATAAGATACAAGGATCCGTCTGTGCCCACCAGAAGAATCCTCCACACAACAGTCATTCCTCAAGCCCACCTGCAACAGGGGTAAATAAACCCGGAGTACACAATGTACTCACAAGACTTACCCGACTAGTGGGAATAATTTACCGACTCCTAAGGATGTGATAAGCTTTATGGTTTCTGGGTTTTCTTTTTGCAAAAAGCATTACTAGTAGTGAATCCTTATATATGTATTCTATTAGCAGTCATGATTAGTTCGGTAGCTACCCATTCTATGTTAGCACCTATTCTACTTTCAAGCAAGAGTTGAGCAATTAGATCCATTCATTCCCTATCATCTTGCAGTTATTACTATGGTGCTAGATCGTAGACAAGTCATACCGTATTACACAACGATTCGCAAATCAATGTAGCCCACCTGGGTACCCCGAAACACATGCCCTGCTTGTACCCCAGGCATAAGTAGGACCAACCCACCACTCTCCTGTCAAGGGGTCTAGGCCCCCGTCCAAACTTAGACTCCAAGCCTCCACACCTGAGTCCTGGACTCAGTGTGGTGCTTAGACCTCCACCATCCCCACCTCCAATCAGTCAGTTCAGAAAGAGCCGGAACCCACGACAAGAGAGCAATGAGCCTTCCCTACTCCCATAAACAAGTATGTGCTCAGGATAATAAGTCTGTGACCTGACTAGAATCCAATGCAACGGCTGGTCCTCAACCGACACGGACAGGGAAAACAGTGTAACCAAGCTATGCCCCATTGGCCGCGAGACACAACCTCTTACACCCACCAATACCCGTACCATATCCCTGCCCGGTCTCCATTTCCTTTCACCATTTTATCATGAGAGTGATAATAATAATCACCTATTGTGAGTAACGGCAGGTTACCCATGCTACCGATAACCTAAGCATAGCAGCTACTCGACCTATGCTAGTAGGACTCATAGGTAGGTTATCTATGCATGTAGTTTCAATATAAATCCTATAACGTAAGTGCACATCATATATATATATATATATATATATATATATATATATATATATATATATATCCAGTGATCATTTAAAATAAGGGTTATGCACCGGAGCTTGCCTTGGGCAGGCGCGGTGTCAGCTCTGTCAGTCAGTGGTGGCTCCGAGACCTCCTTATGCACGAGGATCTCCTCCTCGTACTCTTTGATCACCTCCTTGAACTCATGATCTCCGAGGGTCACGATGTCCGCCAACTCATTCTCTACATGCATGCGATGATGATGCAACACTTAGCATTTTAGCAACAACAACTCTTAAAATAAGAATACACATGGTAAACTACTAAACTAGCTCTATTGACTAAAATACTAAGCTAACTATCATCTTCATCAAGTAAAGTGTTGGGTTCAACGAACAAACACCTAGCTTTACAAATGAAGGATATATCTCTATTTCTACTAATGATTTAATGTATATTTGAAACAAAGAGCATTTAACTACCCTTATGTTAAGTCTATTCTAAAGCTACAAAAATTACAGTGAGCACATAATAATACAATGAACCTACTGTAAAAATTTCAGGGTTTTTGATATCACCAATCTACCACAAAAATTCCTACAATATTTAAGCTAATCATATTAAGCACTCTCAAATGATTTAATAGCTACTAGTATCAACAAGCACATATATGAACTAAATACACTAACAAATAGAGCATAATTTTAGGAACTTAACAAAATTAGTTTCACCATTTTTGGATACCTACATGGTTTTATATGATTTACCAAAGTTCAGCTCAGAACTACAAATGAAAAGCTATTTATAATTCCTTAAGAAAATAAAAAATGAATTCCACTTGCGCGGCCTACACGCACGCGTGGTGCGCGTGCGTACGCGCGGCCCACACACATAGGCCGGCCGGCTGTGGAAGGGAGCCCGCACGCGTTACACTTTTGCAAAAGCGCCCTTGCTCTTCCTAGTATTAACGCTGCTCTTATGCACACTATTCCTACAGTCAGGTCCTTTACCAAAAGGCCCTTGCCCCCAATCATCTTTACATCTGGCCGGTCCCCAACACCCCCGCGCTCACTGCCGTGGCATCGGCTGGCATGGGACCACCACGCCGGGCAACTAGGAGCCCCTCTGACTCACCTAGGAGGCCGACCACCACCTATAGGATGACGCACAACTTCGAGCAACGGTTGGACGAGCTGGGACATAGTAGAATGGCCTCTCCACGACGACGAGCACCCTGTGGCGGCGGCAGCCAAGTTTCGGTGGCCTTACGGAAATGGTAGAGACAGCAGGTGAGTACCAGTGACTCACCACAAGACTGTCTGTGCAGATGGTTCAGCCGAAGATGCCTAGAGCAGGGCTAGACACATGCGACAGTGCCTTCTAGCAGTGCTCTACAGTTGCATGAAAGCGCACAGGGCGAGGAGGGAAGCAATGCGAGTGCAGTCGCGCAAGCAATTGGACGTAGGTGGAGGAATTGAGGCTTGCCCTCGGTCATGGCCAGGATGCGGCCTTAACGGCACGCCAGAGGGAAAACACCAAATTGGCTCCTGGTCGGGCCATTATTATGGCTGTGCGGGTTTGGTTGGCAATAAGACGGGAGGGCGAAAGTGCAGGTGCTAGTAATTGCTAAAAGGTGACCGCCTACTGTCTCACACGTGGGACTAACGCGGTGGCGAGAACAGAGGAAGAGGAAGAGAGATGGTGCGGCAGGGCACCACTCGGCAAGCCTTGGCGGCAAGCAGTCGGCCGGACATGCTGTAAAAATTTTAGGGTTTTTGCTATCACCAATCTACCACAAAAATTTCTACAATATTTAGCCTAATCATATTAAGCACTCTCAAATGATTTAATAGCTACTGGTATCAACAAGCACATATATGAACTAAATACACTAACAGATAGAGAACAATTTTAGGAACTTAACAAAATTGGTTTCACGATTTTTGGATACCTAAATGATTTTATATGATTTACCAAATTCAGCTCAGAACTACAAATGAAAAGCTATTTCTAATTCCTTAAGAAAAGCAAAAACGAATTGCACCCGCGCGGCCCACCACCACGCGGACGTGGCCCACACACGCGCGTGCAGCACTTTTGCAAAAGCGCCCTTGCTCTTCCTAGTATTAATGCCGCTCTTATGCACACTATTCCTACAGTCAGGTCCTTTGCCAAAAGGCCCACGCCCCCAATCATCTTTCCATTTGGTCTGTCCCCAACACCCCCGCACTCGCTGCCGTGGCATCGGCTGGCATGGGACCGCCACACAGGGCAACCGGGAGCCCCTCTGACTCACCTAGGTGGCCAACCCCCACCTATAGGATGATGCGCAACTTCAGGCAGCGGTTGGACGAGTCGGGATGCAGTAGAATGGCCTCTCCACGACGACGAGCACCCTACGGCGGCAGCGGCCAGGTTTTGGTGAGCTACGGCCTTACAAAAATGGTAGAGACAGTGGGTGAGTACCAGTGACTCACCACCAGCCTACCCGTGTAGATGGTTCGGCCGGAGATGCCCCGAGCAGGGCTAGCCATGTGAGACAGTGCCTTCTGGTGGTGCTCCACGGTGGCATGGACGCGTCTAC
This sequence comes from Miscanthus floridulus, assembly GCF_019320115.1. Classification (NCBI taxonomy): domain Eukaryota; kingdom Viridiplantae; phylum Streptophyta; class Magnoliopsida; order Poales; family Poaceae; genus Miscanthus; species Miscanthus floridulus. The sequence goes on from NC_089589.1 coordinate 78,474,645, forward strand.
GGCGAAGTGTGGGTGGTAGCAATTGGACTTAAGCACGTAGGGTGAGGAGGGAAGCAGTGTGAGTGCAGTGGCGCAAGCAATTGGATGCAGGTGGAGGAATTGGGGTCTGCCCTCGGTCATGGCCAGGATGCTGCCTTAACGGCACGCTGGAGGGAAAACGCCAAATTGGCGCCTAGCCGGGCCGCCATTATTGCTGTACGGGTTCGGTTGGTGATAAGATGGGAGGGTGAAAGTGCAGGTGCCAGTATTTGATTAAAGGTGACCGCCTACTGTCTCACATGTGGGCACGACTAGGCGGCGAGAATAGAGGAAGAGGAAGAGAGATGGTGCGGCAGGGCACCGCTCAGCTAGCCTTGGCGACAAGCGGTCGACCAGACATGCGGCTACGTCTGGGCCTGAGCTACATGACACATGACTGGACCACGTGCCTATGTGGGACGGACAGGCATGGCATGGCCTGCGTGGCCGCAGTGCCATTAAGGCGAGGCAACAGCGCGAGCGTGGCCGAGGCATCCCACGTGCACATGGGGGCAAGCGAGCGACCGTAACATAGCATGGCAGTGAGAAGGCAGTGCAGTAGTGCATTAATCGCGATGACAACGTAATGACACCAACATGAATCGCCGTGCCACGGGCGGCCATGCAGCGGGGTAGCACGGTGAGTAGGCAGCGTCATGCCCGATGTCGCAAGCGACAACAGCAACAGCCCAACACTATCGAGCTAAGGCAGCCTGGATGGGACAGCAGAGGCCATGCTCGCGCACGGCTGAGCTCAGTGACACTGAGGCTCCGCACAACGGTGACCACGCCCACACGTCTAGACAACCGAAACAAGTGTCGTGCACGAATTTTAAAGCGTTCAACACGACCAAACGGTTGCTCCTAAACCTAAACCATCTTCACCATGCTCAAGATGGCACATGACACTACCAAATCAAGCTATAACACTACACCACTCCTTAACCCAATCTCTCACAATAAATTGCTAAATATAGCAGTGTCTAACTGTTGACATACTTGAAAATTTCTAAGTTTTTGAGCTGAATTTGATTTCCATTTGCGATTTCTAAGCTAGTGGAAATATTAGCTAGTAATATCATTTTTCGACCTCAAGTATTTCATTGTCATCTACAAAGTCTGTACTTCAAACTTTATTTAAGTATCACATACATGTTCTATAGCATTTTTGCATAATAAAAATTGGTTTTAAACCCTAATTGATATAACATGACTTTCGAATCAACTTTCTTTTCATGTTTCTGTTGATCGTTTCGAGTTACAGAAATTGATCTACACACTTTTATTATATGTATTAACACATAAACATGATGCTCATGACATGTTTTAGTAAATGATTTATGGTGTAACACCAGGGTGATACAAATCTATACCCCTTAAACAAAATCTTGTCCCGAGATTTTATGTGCCTAGTGTGGGAAAAGAGATAAGAAATACATTCCGATTTAAACAATTACCTCGGTGAACTAGAAAGAAGGTGGGGATGATGCTTGAAGATATAACTTTCCTGCTCCCACATTGCCTCGTCCTCCGAGTGATTTTGGCACTGAACTTTATAAAACTTCACCACATTGTTTTTAGTCACTCGTTCTTTTTCATCTAAGATCTTGACAGGATACTCAATAAAAGACAAGTCGGGCTAGAGAGGAGTCCTTCAATTTCCACAGCATCATTGGGGACCCGCAAACATTTCTTTAACTAGGAAACATGGAAGATGTTATGCACTGCTGACAAAATATCCGGGAGCTGGATACGGTAGGCAGCAGAACCACACCGGGCCAAAATCTTGTAAGGTCCAACATAACAAGGGGCTAGCTTTCCATGGACACCAAATCGATGTACACCTCTCATGGGAGATACCTTGAGATACACATGATCACCAACTTCAAATTACAAGGGCCTTCTTCGCTTATCGGCATAAGTTTTCTGACAACTTTGAGCTATCTTCAAATGACTCTGAATAATACTGACTTGCTCCCGAGCTTCTTTGATAAAATCTGGCCCAAAATATCCATGATCACCCACCTCAACCCAGTTAACAGGTGTTCTACATTTCTTGCCATATAGGGCCTCTAATGGTGCCATTCGAATGCTTTCTTGATAACTATTGTTATAAGAAAACTCAGCTAGAGTCATGCATTCGTCCCACTTTTCAAGAAAAGAAATGGCACAAGATCTCAACATATCCTAAAGTACCTGATTTACCCTTTCTGTTTGGCCATCAGTTTGCGGATGATAAGCTAAACTTCCGAGGAGACTAGTACCAAGACATTCTTGGAGTTGATCCCAGAAATGAGAGATAAAAACTAACCCTCTATCAGAGATGATAGTAAGAGGAACTCCATGCAGGATCATAATCAGGTCAAAATACAACTTGGCTGAATATGTGGTATCTACCGAGAGAAAATGAGCGGACTCAGTGAGACGGTCCACAATGACCCAAATAGAGTCATACCCCTTGGACGTGCGGGGTAAACCCACAACAAAGTCCATGGAAATATCCTCCCATTTCCAAACAGGGATAGGCAAGGGCTGCAAAAATCCCGGTGTACGCATATGGCCTGCCTTAACTCTTCCACGAGTGTCGCATTCCGTGACGTACTTGGTGATATCCTGCTTCATATTTGACCACCAATACAAGTGGCACAAATCATGGTACATCTTGTTACTTCCTGGGTGAATGGATAACTTGGAGTCATGAGCTTCATCCAAAATCTTTCTTCTATGCTCCTCACTTGACAGAACAACCAATCGGTTCTTGAACTTCACTACACCTTGATCATCAACACTAAAATGAGGACCACGCCCTTCGGCAATTAACTTCTTGATATGCGGGATTTCTGAAACATCTTGCCTTTGCTCTATAATAATTTGCTCAAGTAAATCTGACACTAGAGCAATATGGGCTAACACCTCAGCATGGTTGAGAGACAAATGTGCTTCTTCAACTTGATACGACTTCTAGCTCAAAGCATCAGCTACCACATTAGCTTTTCTAAGATGGTAATGAACCTCCAAATTGTAATCCTTGATTAGCATCAACCATCTCTGTTGCCTCATATTCAACTCGGATTGAGTGAAAATATATTCGAGGCTCTTGTGATGCATAAAAATATGCACTTTATTTCCTAACAAATAATGCCTCCAAATTTTTAGAGCGTGCACCACAGTAGCCAGCTCTAAATCATGGGTGGGATAATTCACCTCGTGCTTTTTCAGCTGGCGTGATGCATAAGCTATCACACGTCCATCCTGCATAAGCACGCATCCCAATCCAGTCCTTGAGGCATTACAATACACATCAAATGGCCTGTCAATATCTAGTTGGGCAAGAACAGGAGTAGAGTAAGAAACTTCTTTTGGGCTTGGAAAGCTTCTTCATAAGCCAGACTCCATACAAACTTGACATCTTTCTGGAGCAACTTGGTCCTTGGTTGGGCTATTTTGGAGAAGTTAGGAATGAAGCGCTGATAATAACTAGCAAGACCAAGGAACTGATGGATCTGATGCACTGACTTTGGAGATTTCCAATTTAACACATCTTGCACCTTGCTTGGGTCTACAGAGATACCTTCAAGTGTCAGTACATGTCCCAAAAACTACACTCGATCCAACCAAAACTCACACTTGCTGAATTTGGCATATAGCTTGTGTTCCCTTAATCGAGTCAATACTATCCGAAGATGTTTGGAATGCTCTTCATTGTTCTTGGAGTATATCAAAATATCATAAATGAACACCACTACAAACTTATCCAACTCCGGCATGAAGACTGAATTCATGAGATATATGAAGAATGCAGGAGCATTGGTGAGACTAAAGGACATGACTATGTATCATATAGCCCATACCTAGTGGAGAAAGTTGTCTTTGGTATATCTTGTGGCCGGATCTTAATTTGATGATACCCAGAACAAAGACCAATCTTTGAAAACACCATGGCACCAGCCAACTGATCAAACAAAGTATGAATACAAGGTAAATGATACTTGTTCTTAATGGTTACCGCATTGAGAGGGCGGTAATCTACACACATCCACAAGGTACCATCCTTCTTCTTCACAAAAATAGCTAGACAACCCCATGGTGAAGAATTAGGACGAATAAAGCCCTTCTCCAATAATTCCTCTAACTGCTTCTTCATTTCTACTAATTCTTTAGGAGCCATGCAGTAGGGACGCTTTGAAATAGGAGTAGTGCTAGGTTCTAACTCAATGGAAAACTCCACATCTCTATCCGGTGGCAACCCAGGTAGATCTTCAGGGAAGACATCCAGAAACTCACAGACCACAGGAATAGAGGCAAGATCAGGAGAAGCTTCAACATTAGCAACAACTGGTAAGGCTGGATCTGAGGGCATAAGAAGAGACATCCTATCCTCGGAAGAAGGAAGCCGTAACTCAACAAGTCTCTGCTTAAGGTTCAAGACTACCCCATAAACTCGCAACCAGTTTATGCCCAGAATTGTATCTATGCCTTGCCCAGGCAGCACCATGAACTGGAGGCGGTAAGTGTGAGTGGCTGGCACTAATCTGACTATGTCCGTTCGAGTATTAATGCACAACTGTGCACCTAGGGTACTGATTCTATAGGCAATAGGAATAGCCATAAGAGATATATTGTGCCTCTGTGCAAACCCCATGCTCATTAATGAATGTGATGCACCAGAATCAAATAACACATATGCTAGATGTGAATCAATGGTAAACATACCGGCCATCATAGGTTCATTGTGCAAAATCTCCTCAGCCTCAGTGAAGTCAACTTGTCCAGAGCGGATTACAGGCACCTTCTTCTTGATAATCGTCCTCTTGACTAGACGAGAGTTGGCCGAAAACTAGGAAGACTACGTAGGCTAGTTTTGTGGGCACTCCCGAGCATAGTGGCCCTCCTTGCCACACTTGAAACAAGCACCAGGCTTGTTCCCCTATCCCAAACGAGGCAAAACTTGCTGTCCCTCAGGCTGCTACACCTGTTGAGTAGGTGCATGATACTGGGTGGGAGACGCCTGGTAAGTCTGCTGAGGCTGATGGGACGGCCATCCACCCAGAGAGTGATAGGACATCCGCCTGACAACCTGTACCTTCTGAGCCTAGGGGCGACTAGAAGACCCAGAAATCACCCGCTTGCGCTTCCACTTAGCCTGAGAGTCACACTAAAGTCCCTCCATGGCAATAGTAGCATTCTTCATAGCACCAAAAGTCTGGTAGTTCCCTGTGTATAGTTCCTTCTACAGACTACAAGAGAGATCACGATAGAAATGGTCCCTCTTCTTCTCATCAATATTGACGTGGGTCCCAGCATACTGTGCAAGATGGTTTAACTTGTTCACATAATCCACCATAGTCATGCTCCCTTGCTGTAAGGAAAATGGACCCTAGGCCCATTTACTTTGGATTTTGGTGTTTGATGACCAGCACAACCAAATTCATTAGTCTAATTTGGTTGTGTTGGTCATCAAACACCAAAATCCAAAGTAAATGGCCATTGTTAGGAAAATGGACCCTAGGCCCATTTACTTTGGATTTTGGTGTTTGATGACCAACACAACCAAATTGGACTAATGAATTTGCAAGTAATTGCTTTGTAGTTCAATAGGGTGCAAGACGTGACTTGGATGAAGGTGACATGATGATCCCACGATCAACACCATAAGCAAGATCCTAGAAGCACAAGAGAAGACCCAAGATATCAAGCAAAGTCCAAGCACGAAGATGGGAACCAAGCTGGACGTAAGATCATGAAGAAACGAGCTCCATAGAGGTGACCGGATGCGGCCCTAGGAGGATCGGACATGTCCGATCAGTTGCTCGACAACAGCAGGCATCAGCAGATGTGATCGGACACTAAGCGAAGCAGTGACCGGACGCACCGATGACACTATTCTTCATCACGGCAATGTTTTTAGCGTGACCAGACGCAACGGCATGGGATGACCGGACGCACAAACTGTAGCATCCAATCATGTCCAGAGAGGTTCTAGAGCAGCGGAATTACAACCGGACATGTCCGGTCGATGATGATCGGACTCGGCAGTGCGTCCGATCTCTACACGCGCGCTCAACGGTCGGGACAATCGGACACGTCCGGTTAGGACGACAGCAGTGTTCGATCAGTAGCAGAAAGCTAGGTTTCGTCGCCAACGGCTACTTTCTCAATGGGGCTTATAAATAGACCCCCCAAATGGCCATTTGAGCATAGGAGATGTGAGGAAACATACCGAGGGTGTTGATACACCATTTTAGTGAGCTCCACTTGCATAGTGCTTAGTGATTCATTAGGTGATCAGTGTAGGTGCTTTGTGAACTGCTTTAGTTGATTAGACCACCGCTTATGCGCTTGGTCTAGGTTTAGGCCTCATGTTTAGTGAGGTTTGCATACCTCTTACCACTCGATGCTTGCGCGCACCATTGTTGTACATCGGAGGGGCTTGTAGTCTTGCGAGATCACACCAACCGTGTTTGTGGTGTGGCCGACACCGTGTACCGAAGGGAACAAGGCCCACGGCGGTTCGGTCGAAAGCTTGATAGTGAAGACGGCGGGGAGCGGTCCGGGAGAGGCTTGCCGGAAGGCACACTAGAGACCCACTTGCGCATGGTGAAGGCCTGGGGCTATCCATAGAGTTACCCAACTAGGAGCTTGGTCCTTGTGAGGGATTCTTTGTGAGGGGCTCCAACGAGGACTAGGGGAAGCTTACGCGCTTCTTGATACCTCGGTAAAAATACCGGAGTCATCGACAGGAGTTTGCATATCTCTACCCCACTCTTTAGCTTCTGCATTTATATTGCAATCTTGGTTTGTGCTTTACTTTCCTAGCTTAGTGATAGGCTAGTTGATAGGTTTGGAACCTAGGTTGTATAACTCCTTTTTGCAGTAGAGATAGCAACACACTAGCAAAACCGTAGTTGCACATTTAGATAGTTTATCTTTTGCATAGGTTTTGACTAGGTAAAAAAAGAGGCCATAGTTTAGAGTTAGAGTTTTAAGTTGCCTAATTCACCCCCCCTCTTAGGCGTCATGATCCCTTACAAAGTGGTATCGGTGCCGGTTGGCTCAATTTGGACCTTTGGCAGCACCGCCGTTGAACCGACGCAATTAAAAGTGGTTGGGATGGATACCTCTAGGCCTCCGCACTTTGACGGCACTAACTTCCCCTACTATAAAGCTAGAATGGCTTGTCACCTTGAGGTGGTAGATTTGGGTGTTTGTAGAGCCACTCGTGATGGGATGAAACCCATTAAGAATCCCGATAAACCCACTAAGAGTGAAGAAAAACAAATTTATTTTAATGCTAGAGCTAAAAATTGCTGGTTTGAATCTGTTAGCATGGATGTGTTTAACCAAGTGTTCACTTTAAATACGACACATGAAATTTGGTTAAAACTCCAAGAGCTCCATGACGGCACAACTAATGTCCGTGAGCAAAAACATTGTCTAGCTAAACAAAATTATGATTCCTTTAAAATAAATGATGATGAGCTTGTTCGTGATATGTATTCTCATTTGAATCTAATTATCAATGAGCTCCATTCAATAGGATTAATAAAGCTAGATGATGCAGACATCATGAGGAAGATCATCTCTGTGCTACCACAAAAGAAATATGCAAGCATCATCACCATCCTTCACAACAAGGAAGACTTGAGCACCATGACCCTGGCCATAGTCATTGGCAAGTTAGTGGCATTTGAAATGTCACGCAAGATGGGTCAAGAAGAAGCCTCTTCATCAAGCAAAGGCAAAGCTCTCGCATGTAGTGAGAAAAAGAAGATGAAGGGCAAGCAAGTTGAGACAAGCTCAAGCTCCTCAAGTGAAGATGACGACGAAGATGAGGATGATGATGATGAAGAATCAAGTGATTATGATCAATCTTCCTCCTCCACCTCTGACCTTGATGAAGAATCTATCAAACTTATCAACAAGGTGGAGAAGATGATCCAAAAACTGAATGTCAAGGGTGTGCCCATTCAAATTCAAGATTTCATCTTCACCAATCAAAGAAATGAGCAAAGAAAGAAAGGATGCTATGGATAGGGCGAGTTGGGGCACTTTGTAGAAGTTTGTCCAAACAAGCCCACACCCAAGACAAAGAAGAAGGTGTGCAAGGACAAAGCCCTCACATCAATAAGGTCATGGGATGATTCTTCAAGTGAAGAAGAAGACCATCACAAGAGGCAAGGCCACAAGCACTCATCATCAAGCTCTTCTCGTGTGTGCCTTATGGCACGAGGTAACTAAAACTCATCCTCTAGTGAGAGTGATAGTGATGATGATATGCCTTCTCTTAATGAACTTGTGCAAGAAAATCTTAAATATGCTAAGGCTTGCACTACCAACAAAAGAAGCTAAAAATGTTGCAAGAAAAGCTAGATAGTTCACAATAAGCATATAAAACCTTGCTTGAACAATATGAGACATTTGCTAATCTCAATATTGAACTATCTACTAAAATTGAGTAACTTGAGGCTAGTGCAACAACAAATGCATGCATAATCAATGTTGAGCAACTTGTAAAGACAAATGAAAAATTAAAAGAAAAGTTAGCTAGCTCACAAGATGCTTATAAAAGTTTGCTTGCTAAAATAGAAACTATGTGCAAACATTGTGCTGAGCTAACTAATAAAGTTCCTAATCTTGAAGCCATCGGTACAACCCTCACCAAGGCACCTAAAAAGAAAAGTTCTATCTTTGATATGCCTAAAAAGGATGCCTCTACTTCTTGTAATGATTTATGTTTAGACTCACCCATGTGCAATCAAGTTTGAGTTGAGAAACTTGTTGTAGAAACATGCACACAAGAGGTCGCAATGGAGAATGAGCAACTCATGTAAGAAGTGGCTCACCTAACCAAGGAATTGACTCGAGTGAAAGGCAAGACGGAGCAAGCCCAACTTCATCAACACAACACCGTCAAGGGAGTGAAGAAGCTTGATGGAGGACAAATCATGGTTTGCTACGTATGCCACAAGGAAGGCCACAAGTCCTATGAGTGCAAGGTGAAGAATGGGGGAGGAGAAAAGAAGAAAGAGAAAAACAAAAAGGAAACAAGCAAGCTCTCCAACACCTACACCAACAAACTAGACAAAAAGGCCTCCACATCTTATCTCTTGAAGAAGAAGAAAAATGACAAGGTGGTGACCATCAAGGTGAACAAGCAAGTCAACAATGGGGCCAAACGCATTTGGATGCCAAAGGAGATCATTTCCAACACGAAGAGCACCAAGAAGGTTTGGATCCCGAAAGGGAAGTGAGAAGTCCGATGGACTTCGGGGAATTTAGAGATTTGGCAAAGTATGGGTGCATTTATGGGGTGCATCATTATGGACAAGGTAATTGCCAAGTGGGTTAGTGAATACTATGGACCCAAATTCCCCTTCCCATGCTATGTAACTAGATTTAATTTCTTGCAATTTCAATTTGCTTCTAGTTCCTTTTCATGCCTAGGTTTGCATTTGCATGTTTAATCTTTTGTCTTGCATACACTAGGTATATCTTATGGTAGGCTTGCTCGGTTTCACTCTTAACACTTGGAGCAAACCTACATGGTTTAAATTGTTTAGGAGCACGGAACATAGCTTATTTTACAATTGTTCATCTAATATGTGACAAAGTCCAAATTGTAGATAATTTCTCCCGAATATCACTTTCAAAAATGATTCTCACATTCATGTGATGTCATCTTTCAAGTGGTATTTTTATTCTAAAATCAATGTGCATGTTTCCTACAAGTATTCCATACTTGTGTGCACAAATTTAGGGGAAGGTTACTCTACAAGTTGGATGCTTTGAGACTAACACCTTTTCAAGCTTATCATGTGTGTTGTAGTCTCATTGCAAGGAAAATAGAGTCCCCGGAGTTAAGCATCATACTTCAAATATCCACCACCTATTGCAAGTGGTATAAATCCAATTGGTTTCCACATGTGGTATTTCTAAACCGATATCATCATGTTGATTTCACTTTGTTATTTATATGCTTTCTCCATGCATTATATACATTAAACTCCCTTGAGCATTAATTTGTCGATTATGCATAAACTATATTCTTCATCATATGTATGCATATATTTAGGGGGAGCTTAGTCTATGTAATGTGAGAGTCAAATTTTGTGACCCATTCCACTCCACATACAAAGGATCACAAAGTTTGACCCTCCTTTGTGCTACTAATGTCTTCCTTTTCGGTGTTTGATTCCAAAGGAGGAGAATTTGTAGGACCAAAAGCAAGCCCAATCATAAGAATTTTCAAGTGGTAATGGTTCGAGAAAGGGAGGATAGAGGATTATGGACTTAGGGGGAGGCTTAAATTCATAATGCCACATGGGGACATTTGCAAGGAAAAGATAAGTTTACAAAGATGTTTACATGTGGTATGCCTTAGCTTACATGTGGTATCTTTAGCTTACATGAGGTATCTTTTAGCATCATATAACATTGCCCTTTGCATTGCATCCTAGCAAGTAAATTGTTTTTAAATTCCAAAATTTTTATTATTTGCTTGTTTTGGTCGTGTTGTCATCAATCACCAAAAGAGGGAGATTGTAAGGAAAATGGACTCTAGGCCCATTTACTTTGGATTTTGGTGTTTGATGACAACACAACCAAATTGGACTAATGAGTTTGCAAGTAATTATTTTGTAGTTCAATAGGGTGCAAGACGTGACTTGGACAAAGGCGACATGATGATCCCACAATCAACACCATAAGCAAGATCCTAGAAGCACAAGAGAAGACCCAAGATATCAAGCAAAGTCCAAGCACGAAGATGGGAACCAAGCCGGGCGCAAGATCGCGAAGAAACGAGCTCCACAGAGGTGATCAGATGCAGCCCTAGGAGGACTATACTTGTCCAATCAGTTGCTCGGCAACAGCAGGCGTCAGTAGATGTGACCGAACGCTGAGCGAAGCAGTGACCGGATGCACTGATGACACTGTTCTTCATCACGGCAATGTTTTCAACATGACCGAACACAGCGGCACTGGATGACCGGACGCACAAAGTGCAGCGTCCAATCATGTCCAGAGAGGTTCCAGAGCGGTGGAATTGTGACTAAACGCGTCCGGTCAGGACGACAGTAGCATCCGGTCAGTAGCAAAAAGCTAGGTTTTATCCCCAACGGCTACTTTCTCCGTGGGGCTTATAAATAGACCCCCCCAACCGGCCATTTGAGCATAAGAGATGTGAGGAAACATACCAAGGGTGTTGATACACTATTTTAGTGATCTCCACTTGGATAGTGCTTAGTGATTCATTAGGTGATTAGCGTAGGTGCTTTGTAAAGTGCTTAGGTTGATTAGACCACCGCTTATGCTCTTGCTCTAGGTTTAGGCCTAGTGTTTAGTGAGGTTTGCATACCTCTTACCACTCGGTGCTTGCACGCACCATTGTTGTACATCAGAGGGGCTTGTAGTCTTGTGAGATCACACCAACCACGTTTGTGGTGTGGCTGCCACCATGTTTCGAAGGGAACAAGGCCCACGGCGATTCGGTCGGAAGCTTGATAGTGAAGATGGCGGGGAGTGGTCCAGGAGAGCCTTGTCGGAAGGCACACCAGAGACCCACTAGCGCATGGGGAAGGCCCAAGGCTATCCATGGAGTTACCCGACCGGAAGCTTGGCCCTTGTGAGGGATTCCTTGCGAGGGGCTCCAACAAGGACTTGGGGGAAGCTTGCGCGCTTCTCGATACCTCGATAAAAATACTGGATTCATCGGTGGGAGTTTGCATATCTCTACCCTACTCTTTGGCTTCCGCATTTACATTGCAATCTTGGTTTGTGCTTCACTTTTCTAGCTTAGTGATAGGCTAGTTGATAGGTTTGGAACCTAGGTTGCATAACTCCTTTTTGCGGTAGAGATAGCAACACACTAGCAAAATCGTAGTTGCACATTTAGATAGTTTATCTTTTGCATAGGTTTTGACTAGGTAAACAAAGAGGCCATAGTTTAGAGTTAGAGTTTTAAGTTGGGAAAAAGTCTACTTAAACTCCCCACCTTTCATACATGGTCTACTTCACCCCCCAACTATGAAACCGTCTGTTTTACCCCCTAAATTTTTCAAAACCGTCTATTTTACCCCCCGGGCGGTTTTTGACAGCGGTTTTGCTACAGTAGCCACGGGTTTGAATTTTCCTTTTTTTATTTTCGGTGAATCTTTGAAAAATCATAGAAAAATCATAAAATAAAAAATCTAATTTTGTTGGACTCCACATGAGTAGATCTACATAGTAAATATATAATACTGTATGCTTTAGTACAAAATTTTTACTGTAGCCTTAGATTAATTGGAAAATCTAATTTTGTCTGTAATTAATTGGAATAATTCATAGCTGCAGCTTCTATGGTCCAATTGTGGTGAAATTTTTATGGTACGCTAATTATTGTATGCTTGAACTATAGTAAAAATTTCGTACTCATTGGACTATGTATAACTTAGTTATAGATAAATTCTAATTAATTACAGACAAAATTGGATTTTTCCAATTAATCTAAAGCTACAAAATAAAATTTGTACTAAAGCATACCGTATTATATATTCACTGTGTAGATCTGCTCATGTGGAGTCCAATAAAATTAGATTTTTCATTTTATGATTTTTCTATGATTTACTATGATTTTTCAAAAATTCACCGAAAATAAGTAAAAAAAGAAAATTCAAAACCACCAGCACTGTAGCAAACCCACCGTTGCTGTAGCAGACCCGCTGTTACTGTAGCAAAACCGCCGCTGAAAACCGCCCAGGGGGTAAAATAGACGATTTTAGAAAGTTCAGGGGGTAAAACAGACAGTTTCATAGTTGGGGGGGGTGAAGTAGACCAAGTATGAAAAGTGGGGGGGTTGAGCAGACTTTTTCTTTTTAAGTTGCCTAATTCACCCTCCCCCACTTAGGCATCATGATCCCTTACACTTGCTTCAGGTCCAGGAACTCAGTCAACTTCTTGTTCAGCACACCAGCAGGAATGTAGTACTCTCAGAAAGCAGCGGTAAACTCCTACCAAGTCACATGGTGGTCCATAGGCTGCATGGCATTGAATGTGACCCACCATGCACTAGCAGAACCCAACAGTTGTTGCGCTACAAAGCGCACCTTCTGTTCTTCCATTATAGTGAGCAGCTGAAACTTCTGCTCCAGAATATGAAGTCAATGCTTCGCATCCAGAGGCTTAGCAGTTGGCATGAATGTGGGTGGGTGCATCTTCAAGAAATCCTGGTAAGAATAGGGCCCCTCGGGACCACAGGCACCACCCCCTTTCTCACCATTCCCTCCGTGGCCTCCACGGGCAAAGCCACCAATAGCTTGGGCTAGCATCTCCAAGGCATGGGCTGACTCACGCCGAGCAGATAGCATCTCCGCCATCATCTCCGCATGGGTCATCGAAGGAGGTGGGGAGGGGGAGGAGGCGCCAGAAGTGGGGCCTCGTGGCTCTCCCCATTGGTGTTGATAATGCCCTCACCACAACCGTTATCACCCTGGTCTGCCCCAGCACTGGTACTTCCCCGACCAAACCTTAGGTTCATTTGTAAATAGATAGGAACCAACCATTAAGGACAACCCTCCAGATTAGGAGCGAGAGACTAGAGAAATGATAAGACATTTATTAAAGCATTCTTTTAGGTTATCCTATCAATTCACTAATCCAAATTATACGTGTGGGGGAGTTTAGTTTAAAGCAAGATTATGTTTTCATGATGCATGCATCGGCCTACCCGTTCACTCAAGCCGAAATATAGCGGCATTCGCAAAAAAATTTGGCACATCGCACACTCACTTTCCGCTTGCTAAATGATTCTTACGCAGCGTAAGTTAGTGTACCTGTAGAAAATGGATTAGATAAAACTAGTGCCGCTGTCCTAGATAGACCATATTGCTAGGGCTTATACTTATTTACATAAGTTCATTGCATCCTACTTTTTGCAAAACGTTTGTTGGTCAAATTTTAGGTTTTCAAAAGAGTTATGAAACTCGTAGACTCATTATTGGCTCTAGTACCACCTATGGCAGAACCGCCTGGAATAGCACACCTTCAGAGGCGCTCGTCTTCCACAATACATTAAGCACCCCGAAAGCAAGCTACATCGGACAGTTCCGTCGAGCACACCCCGACGGAGAACTCGAACAATCCACGTTTTTCACCCGGGATCCAATAATGAGAATGAGTTTACATCACTTAGTCCATTTCATACAACAATAGTTCTTGAAAACACATTATTACAATACTAAGTTCAGAGTGCGGAATTTAAACAGCGGAATTAAAATAATCATCTAGCGATAAGATACAAGGAGCCGTCTATGCCCACTAGAAGAATCCTCCACACAATAGTCATTCCTCAAGCTACACCCGCAACAGGGGTAAATAAACCCTAAGTACATAATGTACTCGCAAGACTTACCCGACTAGTAGGAATAATTTCCTGACTCTAAAGGATATGATAAGCTTTATGGTTTGCCGGGTTTCCTTTTTACAAAAAGTATTACTAGTAGTGAATTCTTATGTATGTATTCTATTAGCAGTCATGATTAGTTCATTAGCTAACCATTCTATGTAAGCACATGTTCTACTTTCAAGCAAGAGTTGAGCAATCAGATCCATTCATTCCCTTTCATCTTCTAGTTCTTACTACGGTGCTAGATCATAGACAAGTCGTACCGTACTACATGATGATTCACGAATCAATATAGCCCAGCTGGGTACCCCGAAACACATGCCCTGCTTGTACCATAGGCACAAGCAGGACCAACCCACCACTCTCCTATCAAGGGGTCTAGGTCCTCGTCAAACTTGGACTCCAAGCCCCCACACCTGAGTCCCGAACTTAGTGTGGTGCTTAGACCTCCACCATATCTGCCTCTAATCAATCAGTCTGGAAAGAGCTGTAACCCATAATAAGAGAGAAACGAGCCTTCCCTACTCCCATAAACAAGTATGTGCTCAAGATAATAAGTCTGTGACCTGACTAGAATCTAATGCAACGGCCGGTCCTTAATTGACACGGACAGGGAAAATAGTGTAACCAAGCTATGACCTATTGGCCACAGGACGCAACCTCTTACACCCACCAATACCCGTACCATATCCCTGCCCGGTCTCCATTTCCTTTCACCATTTTATCATGAGAGTGATAATAATAATCACCTATTATGAGTAACGACAGGTTACCCACGCTACCGATAGCCTAAGCATAGCAGCTACTCGACCTATGCTAGTAGGACTCATAGGTATGTTATCTATGCATGTAGTTTCAATATAAATCCTATAACGTAAGTGCGCGTCACATATATATATATATACATATATATATATATATATATCCAGTGATCATTTAAAATAAGGGTTATGCACCAGAGCTTGCCTTGGGCAGGCGCGGTGTCAGCTCTGTCAGTCAGTGGTGGCTCTAGGACCTCCACCTGCACGAGGATCACCTCCTCGTACTCCTTGATCACCTCCTTGAACTCATGATCTCTGAGGGTCATGATGTCCGCCAACTCGTTCTCTACATGCATGCGATGATGATGCAACACTTAGCATTTTGGCAACAACAACTCTTAAAATAAGAATACACATGGTAAACTACTAAACTAGCTCTATTGACTAAAATACTAAGCTAACTATCATCTTCATCAAGTAAAGTGTTGGGTTCAACGAACAAACACCTAGCTTTACAAATGAAGGATATATCTTTATTTCTACTAATGATTTAATGTATATTTGAAACAAAGAGCATTTAACTACCCTTATGTTAAGTCTATTCTAAAGCTACAAAAATTACAATGAGCACATAATAATACAATGAACCTACTGTAAAAATTTTAGGGTTTTTGCTATCACCAATCTACCACAAAAATTCCTACAATATTTAACCTAATCATATTAAGCACTCTCAAATGATTTAATAGCTACTGGTATCAACAAGCACATATATGAACTAAATACACTAACAAATAGAGCACAATTTGAGGAACTTAACAAAATTGGTTTCACGATTTTTGGATACCTACATGATTTTATATGATTTACCAAAGTTCAGCTCAGAACTACAAATGAAAAGCTATTTCTAATTCCTTAAGAAAATGAAAAACGAATTCCACTTGCGCGGCCTACACGAACGCGTGGTGCGCGTGCATACGCGCGGCCCATGCACATAGGCCGGCCGGCAGCGGAAGGGAGCCCGCACGCGTTACACTTTTGCAAAAGTGCCCTTGCTCTTCCTAGTATTAACGCAGCTCTTATGCACACTATTCCTATAGTCGGATCCTTTACCAAAAGGCCCTCGCCCCCAATCATCTTTACATTCGGCCAGTCCCCAACACCCCCGCGCTCGCTGCCGTGGCATCTGCTGGCACGGGACCGCCACGCCGAGCAACTAGGAGCCCCTCCGACTCACCTAGGAGGCCGACCCCCACCTAGAGGATGACGCGCAACTTCAGACAGCAGTTGGACGAGCCGGGACATAGTAGAATGGCCTCTCCATGACAACGAGCACCCTGTGGCGGCGGCAGCCAAGTTCCAGTGAGCTACGGCCTTATGGAAATGGTAGAGACAGCAGGTGAGTACCCGTGACTCACCACAAGACTGCCCGTGCAGATGGTTCGGCCGGAGATGCCCGGAGCAGGGCTGGACACGTGCGACAGTGCCTTCTGGCGGCGCTCTACGGTGGCATGGACGTGTCAGCGGTGAAGTGAGGGGGGTAGCGGTTGCACGGAAGCCCGTAGGGCGAGGAGGGAAGCAGTGCGAGTGCAGTGGCACAAGCAATTGGACATAGGTGGAGGAATTGAGGCTTGCCCTCGGTAATGGCCAGGATGCGGCCTTAACGGCACGCCGGAGGGAAAACACCAAATTGGCTCCTGGCAGGGCCACCATTATGGTTGTGTGGGTTCGGTTGGCGATAAGACGGGAGGGCGAAAGTGCATGCGCCAGTAATTGCTAAAAGGTGACCGCCTACTGTCTCACACATGGGCCTAACGCGGCGGTGAGAATAGAGGAAGAGGAAGAGAGATGGTGCGGCAGGGCACCGCTTGGCTAGCCTTGGCGGCAAGTAGTCGGCCGGACATGCGGCTGCGCCTGCGCCCAAGCTACGCGACACATGACTGGGCCACGTGTGTCTGTGGGACGGACAGGCATGGCGTACCCTACGTGGTCGTAGCTCCATTAAGGTGAGGCGACGGCGCGAGCGCGGCCGAGGCATCCCACGTGCACGTGGGGGCAAGTGAGTGACCGCAACGCAGCGTGTTAGTGACAAAGCAGTGCAACAGTGCACGAAACATGATGATGAGGTAACGACGCCGGCGTGACTCTGTCGTGGCATGGGCGGCCACGCAGCGGGGCAGCACAGCGAGCAGGCAGCGTCACGCCCGACGTCGCAAGCGACAGCAGCAACGGCCCCACACTATCGAGCTAAGGTGGCCATGACAGGGCAGCCGAGGCTAGCCAAGCGCAGCAGCGCGCGCGCGTGGCCGAGCTCAGTGACGCTGAGGCTTCGCGCGGTGGTGACCGCGCCCACACGTCCAGACAACCGAAACAAGTGTCGTGCATGAATTTTAAAGCGTTCAACACAACCAAACGATTGCTCCTAAACCTAAACCATCTTCACCATGCTCAAGATGGCACATGACACTACCAAATCAAGCTATAACACTACACCACTCCTTAACCCAATCTCTCACAATAAATTGCTAAATATAGCTGTGCCTAACTGTTGACAGACTTGAAAATTTCTAAGTTTTTTAGCTGAATTTGATTTCTATTTGCGATTTCTAAGCTAGTGGAAATATTAGCTAGTAATATCATTTTTCGACCGCAAGTATTTCATTGTCATCTACAAAGTTTGTACTTTAAACTTTATTTAGGTATCACATACCTGTTCTATAGCATTTTTGCTTAATAAAAATTGGTTTTAAACCCTAATTGATATAACTTGACAATCGAATCAACTTTCGTTTCACGTTTCTGTTGATCGTTTCGAGTTACAGAAATTGATCTACACACTTTATTACATGCATTAACACATAAACATGATACTCATGACATGTTTTAGTAAATAATTTATGGTGTAACACCGAGGGTGTTACATATACCCCCCACACCATGTGCCTAGAAGAAGATAACCTTGGCCACCTGTGCCAAATACCGCGAAGCCGCCACAACCAAATACTGTGTACACACCACCATTATGGGCTGCCCACCCTCGAAGATGTCTTCTAAGGGCGGTCAGCTTGTTATTCCAATGTTGGACTGAATTTTGTCCCTTGACTGGCTTATTCCTAATTTCTACCACACGATCATGGAAATTATCATAAGTGAGCCAAGCAAGTTCAATTTTGAATTGTTTTCCATTTCCTGTGAAAGCCGGAGTTCCTGTATCTAGGAGTAATGGCGTGTGATCCGAAACCCCCCTATCAAGTGCGTGCACAGACACAAGTGGATATTTAAACTCCCATTCCGTCGACATGAGAACCCAATCCAATTTCTCATAGGTCGGGTTAGGTAAGGAATTTGCCCAAGTGAATTGTCGACCTGTCAGCTCAATTTCTCTAAGATCAAAACTGTCAATTACAGCATTGAACAGAAAAAAAAGGTTGATTGGAGGGACAACCATTTGCTGGACATGGTTTATAAGAAATGAAGTTATTTTGATAAATGTCGATGTAAAACCTTTTTCCAGGAACACATTGGCTACTCAATGGACGCAGATCGATACAGTTAGTTGAAGCGAACAAAGAACGTCAAGCGCTAGACACGTCTTGCAATACAGTTTTTTTTTTCCTTTGGGTGGCCATAAATACTAGAATTGAGTTTAAAATTAGTCTTTGTTAATTATTATACCTTTTGTAATAGTCTTAGACACAGGAGGTGAAGGATTCATTTCCCTTGTCTAAACAAACTCCGGTTGTACAGTTGC
The DNA here is from genome assembly GCF_019320115.1 of Miscanthus floridulus. NCBI lineage: Eukaryota > Viridiplantae > Streptophyta > Magnoliopsida > Poales > Poaceae > Miscanthus > Miscanthus floridulus. The sequence goes on from NC_089589.1 coordinate 78,493,558, forward strand.
AGGCCTGTACAAACTCAGGCTGCTGGGCGCCAGCACAGGGCCCCTATAATCTTTATTATTGATCAGGGTGCACCTGTCACATGTTCCGTTCTTAACAAACATAGCAGAAAATTGAATTCCGCTTCTGTGCGTTCTATGCTGATCCCAGTGTACGGTATGCCGCACGATTTTGTGACGTTTACAGATATCGTATTCCAGTGTACTGGTCCAAATGCAAAGAGGCAGACAACGATCAACATCCGACTAAATACAAAGTCTTCGCCAAAGGCATCACAACCTAACTGAGAGGTTTCTGGTTGACCTCAGCTCCTTAGGGCTTTGTTCGGTTGACAAGGTTTAAACCCCTGGAGGGATTGAATGGATCCGACCTCAGCTTCTTAAAGCTTTGTTCGGTTGACATGGTTTAAACCCCTAGAGTGACCGTATCCAACGAGGGATTGAGTGGATCCCTCCTATGTCAATTCCTTTTGGGGTTTAATCCATTTAGGCCCCTTTTGGAAACTCAATTCTCCTTAAAATCCATGACTTTTTTCAGGGTGGGAAATTCATAGGGATATTATTTTAATACAATTTAGTTATTTATGGAGGGTTTTCCATCCCTGGGTGTGTCTTCCCCTTGCTTCCAAATTAGCCCTTATGGTTTTAATCCCTGGCCCCGAGAACCTGTTCGGTTAATCCCCTGCAGGTACTAGATAGCTCTTTGTTCAGAACGGGGCAAAAGTAGAATCTCTTGTGCTATACATGAAACTCAAAGTTAAAAAATGTATAGTACTCCCAGAAGATTTGCACATGAAACCGTGTTGAGTTGTGATCCAAATTCAATTATGTACAAGATAAAGGCTAACTTCTGATGGAGCGAAGCGAGGCCCGTCGCCGGGAGGCTTGGGCCGAAGCGAAATTCTGGTTTGTAATTTCTAGGTATGGAGATTACAATAGACATAAATTCTGGTTTGTTATTTCTTAGTCAGCAAAGTTACATTAAGAAAGTTCTTTATCGTTTCAACATGCATGAGGCAAAGGCTGTTAGTACTCCTATTGCTCCTCATTTTAAATTATCAGCTTTACAATGTGCTAGTACGGATGAGGATTTTGAGTACATGTCAAGAGTTCCATATTCTAGTGCTGTTGGTTCTTTGATGTATGCCATGGTTTGCTCTCGTCCTGATTTATCATATGCTATGAGTTTGGTTAGTAGATATGTGGCTAATCCTGGTAAAGAACATTGGAAGGTTGTTCAGTGGATTTTCAGGTACCTTCGTGGCACAACAAATGCATGTTTAAAGTTTGGCCAGACTGATAAGGGACTCAGTGGCTACGTGGATTCAGATTTTGCTGCCGATTTGGATAAGAGGAGATCTCTCACAGGTTATGTGTTCACTATTGGTGGTTGTGCTGTGAGTTGGAGGGCAACATTACAGCTCGTTGTTGCCCTGTCTACCACTGAAGTAGAATACATGGCTGTTGCTAAAGCATGTGAAGAATCGGTTTGGTTCAAAGGTTTGTTTGCTGAGCTTTGTGAAGATGATTCTTGCATGAATTTGTTTTGTGACAGTCAAAGTGCTATATGTCTCACTAAAGATCAGATGTTCCATGAGAGAACAAAGCACATTGATGTCAAATACCATTATGTTCGCGAGTTTGTTGAGTTGTGATCCAAATTCAGTTATGTACAAGATAAAGGCTAACTTCTGACAGAGCGAAGCGAGGCCCGTTGCCGGGAGGCTTGGGCCGTCGCCTATTAGGGTTTTTCCATCTATATATATACTTCTTGTAAGCCATCGTCTTGGGATGAGAAAAAGAAATAAATCCTTGACGTTTGTAACCTCACCCGGTATAGTGAAGATTTGCTGACTGGTGCCCATGGTTTTTCCCTTCTTCCTTGGGAGGGTTTTTCACATTAAAATCTCGCGTCCCCTATGTTTGATCTACTGTTCTTCGTCGTTTATATTTCCTATCATTTCTAACAAGTGGTACCAGAGCTTGATTTCACATTAGGGTTTCGCGGTGGCATCGATGAAGTTTGATCTACCGCTGCTGGATTACAAGACGAGATTTGCGCTGTGGCAAGTCAAGATGCGGGCGATTCTGGCACAATCTTCGGATCTTGATGAGGCGCTGGATGGTTTCAGAGGCAAAGGGCAGAAGTCATGGTCCGCTGAAGAGAAGAGGAAGGATCATAAGGCTCTGTCTCTGATTCAACTTCATCTACATAATGATATTTTGCAAGAAGTGCTGCAGGAGAAAACTACCGTAGAACTTTGGCTCAAGCTGGAATTGATCTGCATGTCTAAGGATCTAACCAGTAAGATGCACGTGAAGATAAAGTTGTTCACGCATAGGCTGCAAGAAGGTGGTTCAGTGATGAACCACTTATCGATCTTTAAGGAGATCATTGCCAACCTAGTGTCAATGGAGGTAAAATATGATGATGAAGATTTAGCTCTTCTACTATTATGCTCACTGCCTAGTTCGTTTGCAAATTTCCGAGATACCATACTATTAAGCCATGATGAACTAACCCTTGTGGAAGTATATGAGGCCCTCTAGACATGGGAGAGGATGAAAGGTATGGTTCAGTCTGACATGTCGTCCTCCAAGGGTGAAGTGTTGCAGGTTAGAGGCAGGCCCGAGCAGAAAACCTACAACAACAACAATAATCGAGACAAGAGCAAGAACGGTAAAGGCCGTTCGAAGTCCAAAGGCAGGGATAAGTTCTGCAGGTATTGTAAGAATGATACTCATGTCATTGATGATTGTTGGAAGCTGCGGAATAAGGAGAAAAGAAACGGTATGTATAAACCAAAAAACAAATCCGATGGTGATGGTAAGGCCTCTGTTGTCTCCACTACTGATAGTTCTGATTCAGGAGATGTTCTTGTTGTTCTTGCTGGTTGTGTTGCTGGTCGTGATGAATGGATACTTGATTCTGCATGCTCGTTTCATATATGCTCTAACAGAGATTGGTTCAGTTCTTATGAGTCTACGCAGAGTGGAGATGTCCTGCGTATGGGAGATAACAACCCATGTGAGATCGTGGGCATTGGCTCTGTTCAGATCAAGATGCATGATGTCATGATACGCACACTGAAAGATGTGAGACACATACTAGGGATGGCCAGAAATCTCATCTCCCTTAGCACACTTGATGCCGAGGGGTACAAACACTTCGGTTCAGGTGGAGTGTGTAAGGTATCAAAAGGCTCTCTCATTCATATGATAGGTGATATGAATTCTACAAAGTTATATGTTCTTAGAGGAAGTACTTTACTTGGTTCCATCACTGCTGCTACTGTTTCTAATGATGAACCAAGTAAGACTAATCTCTGGCATATGCATCTTGGGCATATGAGTGAACTTGGTATGGCAGAATTGATCAAGAGAGACCTGCTGGATGGCTGCATTGTGGGTAAGTTGAAGTTCTGTGAGCACTGTGTTTTTGGTAAGCACAAGAGGGTAAAATTCAATGCATCTGTTCATATCACCAAAGGTACACTTGATTATGTACATGCTGATTTGTGGGGGCCATCTTGTAAGCCCTCTTATGGTGGTGCTCGTTACATGCTTACCATTATTGATGATTACTCTAGAAAAGTGTGACCTTATTTTCTGAAAAATAAAGATGATACTTTTGCTGCTTTTAAAGAGTGGAAAGTTATGATAGAAAGGCAAACTGAAAAGAAGGTAAAATTGCTTCGTACTGACAATGGCGGTGAATTCTATTAAGATGCTTTTAATGATTACTGCAGTGAAGAAGGCATTGTCAAGCAACACACCATCCCGTACACTCGTTAGCAAAATGGTGTGGCTAAGCGCATGAACAGGTGTTTTTGGGCTGAGGCTGCTAACACCGCCTGTTACTTGATCAACCGGTCACCTTCTATCCCACTTAATAAGAAAACTCCCATTGAGGTATGGTTTGGTATGCCTACTGATTATTCATAGTTGGGAGTTTTTGGTTGCACTGCTTATGCTCATGTTGATAATGGAAAGCTAGAATCTAGAGCCATTAAGTGTCTATTTCTTGGTTATGGTTCTGGAGTTAAAGGATATAAGTTATGGAATCCTGAAACTAAAAAGACTTTCATGAGCAGGAGCGTTGTTTTCAATGAATCTGTTATGTTTAATGACAGCTTGTCCACAGATGTTTCTCTAGTTGGTTCTGATGAGGAGCAGCAACATGTTAGTGTGCAGGTGGAGTACGTAGATGATCAGGAAACTAAAATTGTTGATAACAATGTTCATGATATTGTTTAGCACTCACCTCCTGTTTTGCAGCCTCAAAATCAGTCTATTGCATATCGTAGAATAAAGAGGAATTGTGGACCTCATCCACGTTTAATTGAGGAATGTGATATGGTTCATTATGCCTTTCGTTGTGCTGAATAGGTGGAGAACATTCATGAGCCGGCTACGTACACTGAAGCTGTTGTTTCTGGTGACCGCGAGAAGTGGATTTCCGCTATGCAAGAGGAGATGCAGTCACTCGAGAAAAATGGCTCATGGGATGTTGTGCGCTTACCTAAACAAAAGAAGGTCGTTCGTTGCAAATGGATCGTCAAGAGAAAGGAGGGTTTATCTCCCTGTGAGCCTCCAAGATTTAAGGCAAGGTTAGTAGCAAAAGGTTTCAGTCAGATTCCTAGTGTTGATTATAATGATGTGTTCTCTCCTGTTGTAAAGCATAGTTCAATTCGTACATTTTTCGGTATTGTTGCTATGCGAGATCTTGAGCTTGAGAAATTAGATGTAAAGACTGCGTTTCTACATGGAGAGCTCGAGGAGCAGATATACATGGACTAGCCAGAAGGGTTCATAGTACCTGGTATGGAGGATCATGTTTGCAAATTAAAGAGGTCCTTATATGGTTTGAAATAGTATCCTCGTCAATGGTATAAAAGGTTTGATTCTTTTATGATGTCACATGATTTTAAGAGGTCTAATTTGGATAGCCGTGTGTACATTAAATTTGTTGATGGATCACATATATACTTGTTGTTATATGTTGATGATATGTTGATTGCTGCCAAGAGCAAGAAAGAAATCACTACATTGAAGAAACTATTGAGTAGTGAGTTTGAAATGAAGGATCTTGGTGCTGCTAAGAAAATTCTAGGTATGGAGATTACAAGAGACAACAATTCTAGTTTGTTATTTCTTAGTCAGCAAAGTTACATTAAGAAAGTTCTTCATCGTTTCAACATACATGATGCAAAGTCTATTAGGACTCCTATTGCTCCTCATTTTAAATTATTAGCTTTACAATGTGCTAGTACGGATGAGGATTTTGAGTACATGTCAAGAGTTCCATATTCTAGTGCTGTTGGTTCTTTGATGTATGCCATGGTTTGCTCTCGTCCTGATTTATCATATGCTATGAGTTTGGTTAGTAGATACACGGCTAATCTTGGTAAAGAACATTGGATGGCTGTTCAGTGGATTTTTAGGTACCTTTGTGGCACAACAAATACCTGTTTGAAGTTTGGTAAGACTGATAAGGGACTCACTGGCTACGTGGATTCAGATTTTGCTGCCGATTTGGATAAGAGGAGATCTCTCACAGGTTTTGTGTTCACTATTGGTGGTTGTGCTGTGAGTTGGAGGGCAACATTACAGCCCGTTATTGCCCTGTCTACCACTGAAGCAGAATACATGGCTGTTGCTAAAGCATGTGAAGAATCGGTTTGGTTGAAAGGTTTGTTTGCTGAGCTTTGTGGAGATGATTCTTGCATGAATTTATTTTGTGACAGTCAAAGTGCTATATGTCTCACTAAAGATCAGATGTTCCATGAGAGAACGAAGCACATTGATGTCAAATACCATTATGTTCGCGATGTTGTCGTGCAAGGTAAGCTGAAGATATGCAAGATAAGCACAGCAAAAATCACCAGTACATGAGACATAGAATGTGTCAAAATAGTACTTATATCTTACATAAAACAGTCCCACACCGGAACGGTAGATGTTCAAATAATACATAATTTTACACGAAATAGTCCTAGGATAGAAAAAATCACGAGTTAACCAAAAATCACCACAAAAATAGAACACAGAAGGCAAACACAAGCTGCGAAAAATTAACCACAAATGTCTCGTAATACTACGACAACTGATAATCTATGTTTAATATATTAATGGTCTACTGTCCTCCAAGACAAAAGTACTGAAATGTGATGACCTCACTTGATTTGGTTTTTGTTTTCTATGGGAAACCGTAAGTGTATCTTAATACAGTAAACATTATTTCATTCACCTTGCAATATCCCCCAGAATAACAATGTGCCATTGACATTTTGCCCTTGTTTTTCAGAATCAGCACAAAACACAAGAGAAGTTGCAATAACCCGAAGATAGCATGACCATAAGTCAAGAGAAGCCAAGGCCAATAAGCTAGGCAACTATATAAAAGAACACAAAGCTGATGGAAGACACATGCCGCTTTTCATCAATCTGGATCAAACAAAAGAGGCCATCCTTTTGTTCCAACAGATACCCTGGGTGCTGCTGTATTCTGCGGGCGTAGTTCATTGGTTCCAACAGATACTCTTCTACACATGATTGCTGGCAATCGCACTTACATAAGGCAAACCATCAAGAAATCAGAATATTATTAATAAAATGTTACTGAAAAAAGATTCCATAGAGGTATGAGCATATGCATTGCCTATCCTATATTATGAAACTAGTCATATAATCAAGAACGACTCACTTGTTCTCGTCAACATAGCTGAACATGACCACAGTTTTTTTTACTATATAAAGCTGGAAATTATCAGTCTACTTTCATGAAACTGACCTAGCTCTAAGCAGTTCCTGCCTGATCTAATCAGCATCAACAAAAACACATGTTCATCGACCATCACTGCAGATAGGACCAGCAACATGAACCTAGGTATGGATGTGGAAACAAGGATTTTGGTGCAAATGAGTCAATAGGATTGGAGCAGAAGCATTGATTCTGGGCGGCTGCAGATGGCAGAAACTGTATGGTTCAGATGATGGGTGAGCTCTTCTTCGGCCAATGTACCTTGCTCCTTGGGATTTCCTTTGTTCACACAAGAAGAATACTAAAGCTAATCCTTGTCCATTGTTGACAAGACAACAATATAAACTAATGCTTTTAATTTGGCAGCAAGGCAGCAACTATAATAAGAACTGCACTGTTTGATATAACTGTAAGTATTAATCTGACAATACATCAATCAAAGTGATTTCCTACCTGTCCTTACTAATCCATGCTGCTACCAACCAATGAAATGATATCCAGGTAAAATGTTGAAGCCTATCCAGGCAATAAGTGGTAGTTCAATCGGCAACCGGGGCCTCACGGCTATGGCACCCTTATTCAACTAAACCAATCTGGTGGAATAAAAATGAGCTGATAAGGCCAGCATGCATCGCAAAAAGGGATCATAGTAGTATGTGTACAGACATGAGCATATAAACACTGAAACACCTATCAATTCATTCTTATCTAGCTAGCTTTGCATAAAAACACTGGTTGCCATTTGGTGCCCATAAGCAACTTTTCAAACAGGCTTTACTTAAAACGATCTAAAATCTTCAGAAGTAGGTTCAAAGTAATTTTAGAACCAGCATGTAAATGCAGATAATGGAGAGAAGAACACAACTTTCATTTCCAGATTTTCACTTTGCTGCTGGGAAACCTGTCATACCCGGTTTTAAGAACAAAATCAAGTATAAACCATATGTGTGCCCAGAGATCAATCACACACATAGAGACAAATTACTGGAGTATCATGCTCAAAGCTTTATTACATCATGTTTAATCATCCATTACAATATTATCAGAGTTATAACTAAACACTCCGTATACTCCTCCATAAGCCACAGGCACACCAACTGGTTGACATCAAACCTAAAAATCCTCAGGATACTCGGCGAAAGCATTACCATCTATTACCCATCCAAGATTTTTATCCAAGTAAAAAGTAAAGACAAGCGTAAGTACATTACTCAACAAGAATAACATGGTGATGAGGACATGGCACCTTCGGATACGAACAATGATTATAAGGTGCACTCGTTCCTACATTTGCATAGTGGCTTTGGTTATAATTCACTTGGTTCCACATGTACATGTCACAATTTGATTCTAGGTTCAAATGTGTTTCATAATGGAAGTTCATCAAAGTTGAACTTTCGGTTCGTCGGCAGCCCGATAGTGCCTCATTGGGAAGGCCATAAGTCATCCATCCGGAGTGCGATTGAGGTCAATAAGCACTTGATGGAAAGCTTGTTTGATAAGCTATCAAATAGATCTAGTTCCATCTCAATATCACATCGGCAAGGCCTCTAAATCACCAATATATTATGTCGCTATTTCTGCTGGGAGCTACACTGTCGTTATGGGCTTGTTATTCATCCTTGGGACCCTGACCCAAGTGGGAGCACACCCCAAGGACTTGGAGAACCCACCAAGAAAGGCCTTGGACGTCCTCCTCCTTGGCCACCACCTTAGGAGGCCAGCAAGGACGTCCAAGCCAAGCCAGAGGCCCAGTCCAATCTGAATTCGAGTCTGCCTCGGCCGTCAGGACCAGTCTGCAATAAAACGGACGCCCAGGACGCATCCGAACTCCGTTTTCGATGATCCACATATGGATGGAAAGCTAATTTGATAAGGAAGCCAATCCAAGTGCTTTCACATCAAAACCTCTTTGGAATCAACGGGAATAGTCAAAATAAGTCAGCGTCCAGAATCTGTCAGGGTGCTGCGACACCTACTTTTGGTCCGTTGGACCATGTATCGTGTTTGGGCCCATTAGGGGGCGCGTCCAGGGTAGGCGACGACCCTAAGACCTTTATAATCATACGCTGCCGCCGTCATTAGGTTTTGGGTTTTGTTTTAGATCAATCTGTCATTGAACAGTCGCCGTTATCGGTTTGCAAGACCCCAACTTCGAGTGCTTAATCATTCATCTGCAATTGTCACTTAAATTGAGTTGCTTTTTATCTTGTTCTTGCTTGTGTTCTTCGATTCACAGCAGGGATTAGCCTTCTTGGCGAGGTCAACCGGATTGTGACACGATTGATAACCAGAGGAGACGTGGTGCTAAGGTTGCAGGGTTCGGGTCTTTGTGATCTGAAACCGGATCGGTGTGTCGCTCTCCGAACAAATCGTTGTTTATCTTGAACCTGACGGAAGATCGGGATCCCCGTCTACATTAAGTGGTAATCAGAGCTTCAGGTATACCATCAAGTTCGCATCTTACCCTTAGTTCGAGTGTTTTCGCATTTATCCCATAGTCCGATGCCATATTTGTTTCCTATCCTATAACCATCCGCGCCATAGCCTTTCATGATTCAGTTTCAGAGTCTGCTTTGTTGAGTTTATGTCCTAGGTCAAAGTCTTGTTGCTGGTTTAGATTGTGTTCTTTTCTAGTTTGTGTTGATCCCTCCACCCGCCGCTATTCCGTATCACCATCGGTTTGCATCTTGTGTCCACTAAATCCGTGATTCGAGCAATTTCCTTAAAACAGTCATAACTTTTGCATCCGAACTCGAAACAGGAAAAATTTTATATCTACGGAGAACGCCAGAAAATTTTAGATCTATTTCATCCCAGCAAAGCTGGGTTTGCAAAAATTAGATTTGCGAAATTCGATTAGCAAAATTGAGTTTCTGAGCCTACAAATTTTGGTATGCTTTTTAGAGCACAGTCCTAATTTTCTATAGGCCACATCTTTTATTCAATTGAGCTCAAATTTTTTGTGGTTTATTCTTGTGTGCTCCTTGCTGAGAAGAAAATATCAAAAGAGCAAAAGCAAGAAGAAAAGATTGGACAAAAAAATAAAAGAAAAAAATAGTAAAAGAGAATAGAAGATATCAAAAAGGAGCACATAAGGAACATTCAATAGCTCTATTGTTTGTGGTACCTTTTGCCTTGTTCATATCCGTTGCTACCTTTAATACTTGTTTCCTCTCTTGTTTATCATAACTGGTGATAGGAACACGTATAGGCCAGCAACTAGGACAAGTGCTCTAGACATTTATTCAATATTGCTGTCTGTCACTGACTTGTGTGCCACATATATATATTTGTTTTTTTGTGCCTCCCAAGCTCCACATATATACTTTAGATCAGTACAGAAAAAAGGTCCTTGCAATCTCAGTACCACTACCTCATAGGTATCACGAACCAGCCGCCGGTTGTACCACCACTGCTTGCGTTGGTAAGAACTTTGTAAGAGCTTGGTAAGACGCTTCCACTTGCTGTGAAAAGTGACACCACTGCAACCACATAGTCATTTGGTAGGGATAACTTTCACCGTTTGTTCCTTGTTTTTGTGTTTACAATGACAGGTTGTTCGTATCCACCGACTTATGATGGTATAGGTGCTGATGAGTACATGGAGTGGGAAATTGCCATAGATAACATATTTGCTACTCGCTTTATGTGTCCAAGGAGGAAGGTAAAAAATATAGCTAGTGTTTTGCGACATTCTGCTTTATCTTGGTGGGAGACTTTATCCTTCTGATAAACCTCAAACTTAGAATGATATGAAACTTCTTATGTGAGAAATCTTTGTTAATCCACCTCCTGTTTTGACTTCGTATGCTGAGGTGCACCATTTAGAGGAAGAGTCTGTTATTATTCCTCTTGCTATGACTAACCTTCTGCAGAATAATGTACATAAGCGAGAGGATGACGTGGAAGAAAATGAGGAGCTCACAACCTCATATGCAAATTTAGAACCATCACTTCACCATGCACCTAATACTCCTGCTGAGAACACAGCTAATCCCAAACCGAGGACGGTTTGTTGTCAAGAAGGGGAGGATGATGAGGACATGGCACCTTCAGATACAAGCAATGATTATAAGGTGCGCTCATTTCTACATTTGCATAGTGGCTTTGGTTATAATTCACTTGGTTCCACATGTACATGTTACTATTTGATTGTAGGTTCAAATGTGTTTCATAATGGAAGTTCATCAAAGTTGAACTTTTGGTTCGTCGGCAGCCCGACAGTGCCTCATTGGGAAGGCCATAACTCATCCATCCGAAGTGCGATCGAGGTCAATGAGCACTTGATGGAAAGCTTGTTTGATAAGCTTTCAAATAGATCTGGTCCCATCTCAATATCATGTCGGCAAGGCCTCCAAATCACCAATATATTCTGTCGCTATTTTTGGCAGAAGCTACACTGTCGTCATGGGCTTGTTAGACATCCTTGGGACCTAGGCCCAAGTTGGAGCACACCCCAAGAAGATGGAGAACACCTAAGAGATGGCCTTGGACGTCCTCCTCCTTGGACACCACCTTAGGAGGCCAGCAAGGACGTCCAAGCCAAGCCAGAGGCCCAGTCCAATCCGAGTTCGAGTCTGCCTCGGCCGTCAGGACCAGTCTGCAATAAAACGGACGCCCAGGACGCATCCGAACTCCGTTTTCGATGATCTACATATGGATGGAAAGCTAATTTGATAAGGAAGCTAATCCAAGTGGTTTCACATCAAAACCTCTTTGGAATCAACGGAAATAGTCCAAACAAGTCAGCGTCCAGAATCTGCCAGGGTGCTGCGACACCTACTTTTGGTCCGTTGGACCGTGTATCGTGTTTGGGCCCATTAGGGGGCGCGTCTAGGGTAGGCGACGACCCTAAGACCTTTATAATCATACGCCGCCACCGTCATTTGGTTTTGGGTTTTGTTTTAGATCAATCTGTCATTGAACAGTCGCCGTTATCGGTTTGCAAGACCCCAACTTCGAGTGCTTAATCATTCATCTGCAATTGTCACTTAAATTGAGTTGCTTTTTATCTTGTTCTTGCTTGTGTTCTTCGATTCGCAGCAGGGATTAGCCTTCTTGGCGAGGTCAACCAGATTGTGACACGGTTGATAACCAGAGGAGACGTGGTGCTAAGGTTGCAGGGTTCGGGTCTTTGTGATCTGAAACCGGATCGGTGTGTCGCTCTCCGAACAAATCGTTGTTTATCTTGAACCTGACGGAAGATCGGGACCCTCCCGTTCCCAATAAAACAAGTCAGCGTCCAGAATCTACCAGGGTGCTGTGACACCTACTTTTGGTCCGTTGGACCGTGTATCGTGTTTGGGCCCATTAGGGGGCGCGTCCAGGGTAGGCGATGACGCTAAGACCTTTATAATCATCCGCCGCCGCCGTCATTAGGTTTTGGGTTTTGCTTAGATTATTCTGTCAAGAAACAGTTTCGCCGTTCATCGGTTTGTGAGACCCCAACTCGTGAGATTAATCTTTCATCTGCAATTTGGTTGCGTTCTTTCTTGTGCTTGCTCGTGTTCTTCGTTGCGCAGGCAAGGATTAGCCTTATTAGCGAGGTCAACCTGGTCCATGACTTGGTTGATAACTAGAGGAGCTGTGGTGCTAAGATTGCAGGGTTCGATCTTTCGATCTGAAGCCGGATCGGTGTGTCATTCTCTGCCACAACGATAGTTACCATCAGCTGATGGAAGATCGGGACTCCCGTCCCCATTAAGTGGTAATCAGAGCTTCAGGTATACCATCAGGTTCACTTTTATTCCCTCGTTTGAGTGTTTCTCATTCGTCCCATAGTCCAGTGCCATACTCGTTTTTTTCCTATCCTAGAACCTTCCACGCCATAGCCTTTGCATATTTCAGTTTCAGAGTTCGCTTTGTTGAGTTTGTGTCCTAGGTCAAAGTCTTATTGCTGGTTTAGATTGTGTTCTTTTCTAGTTTGTGTTGATCCCTTCACCCGCCGCTATTCCGTATCACCATCAGTTTGCATCTTGTGTCCACTAAATCCCTGATTCGAGCAGCTTCCTTAAAACAGTCATAACTTTTGCATCCGAACTCGAAACGGGGAAAAATTTTATATCTACGGAGAACGCCAGAAAATTTTAGATCTATTTCATCCCAGCATAGCTGGGTTCGCAAAAATTAGATTTGTGAAATTCGATTAGGAAAATTGAGTTTCTGAGCCTACAAATTTTGGTATGCTTTTTAGAGCACAGTCCTAATTTTCTATAGGCCACATCTTTTATTCAATTGAGCTCAAATTTTTTGTGGTTTATTCTTGTGTGCTCCTTGCTGAGAAAAAAATATCAAAAGAGCAAAAGCAAGAAAAAAAGATTGGACAAAGAAATAAAAGAAAAAAATAGTAAAAGAGAATAGAAGATATCGAAAAGGAGCACATAAGGAACACTCAATAGCTCTATTGTTTGTGGTACCTTTTGCCTTGTTCATATCCGTTGCTACCTTTAATACTTGTTTCCTTTCATACTTGTTTCCTCTCTTGTTTATCACAACTGGTGATAGGAACACGTATAGGCCAGCAACTAGGACAAGTGCTCTGGACATTTATTCAATATTATTGTCTGTCACTGACTTGTGTGCCACATATACATATTTGTTCTTTTGCGTGCCTCCCAAGCTCCACATATACTTCAGATCGGTACAGAAAAAGACCCTTGCAATCTTGGTGTCACACCCTCACAAGTATCACATACCAGCCACCAGTTGTACCGTCCACTGCTTGTGTTGGTAAGAACTTTGTAAGAGCTTGGTAAGACGTTTTCATTTGCTGTGAAAAGTGACACCACTGCAACCACGTAGTCATTTGGTAAGGATAACTTTCATCGTTTCTTCCTTGTTTTTGTGTTTAGAATGACAGGTTGTTCGTATCCATCGACTTATGATGGTATAGGTGCTGATGAGTACATGGAGTGGGAAATTGCCATAGATAACATATTTGCTACTCGCTTTATGTGTCCAAGGAGAAAGGTAAAAAATGTAGCTAGTGTTTTACGACATTCTGCTTTATCTTGGTGGGAGTCTTTATATCCTTCTAATAAACCTCAAACTTGGAATGATATGAAACTTCTTATGCGAGAAACCTTTGTTAATCCACCTCCTATTTTGACTTCATATGATGAGGTGCACCATTTAGAGGAAGAGTCTGTTGTTATTCCTCTTGCTATGACTAACCTTCTGCAGGATAATGTATATAAGCGAGAGAATGACATGGAAGAAAATGAGGAGCTCACAACCTCATATCCAAATTCAGAACCATCACTTCACAATGCACCTATTACTCCTGCTGAGAACATAGGTAATGCCCATGGTGCTACACTCACGGAAGGTGAAAATTGTCTTAATGTACTAAATTTTTCCACAAACCATGCTATCATAGAGCAATTGTTAGTGGAACCCTCTCTTGATTTATCTTTGTCCCATGATAATTTGCTTGATGTTCCTTGTGACAAAGATGAATTGGTTGAAGATGCTTTAGTTTTACATGTTTTGGAACCAATTACTTATGCTGAACATAAAAATTTGCTTCCCATTGCTACCGAAAAAGATGAAAAGAAATTATTGTATTCTTGAAATACTTTGGGTTATATTGAGTTTGACACTTTATATGCTCTTAGTAGTTTAGAAGAGAAACTTAAATGTGTTGAATTGTCATGGTTGTCTACTTGTACATATCACTTTATTGGAAAATATAATTGTAAAGGAGAGTATATGGTGCATCGTGTCTATATTTGTTCAAATCTAAAATCTCCTTATATTGTGCAAAAGTATGATCAACCAAAGGATTGCAATTGCTATAATCTTGTCATGTCAAGTTCCCCTAGTTTTGTTATAAAGAAACATGTTAAATTTCAACAAGGGGAGCAATGTTGGCTACTACCGACAACTTGTCCACCAGCTAAGCTCAAACCGAGGACGGTTTGTTGTCAAGAAGGGGAGGATGATGAGGACATGGCACCTTCGGATATGAACAATGATTATAAGGTGCACTCGTTCCTAAATTTGCATAGTGGCTTTGGTTATAATTCACTTGGTTCCACATGTACATGTCACTATTTGATTGTAGGTTCAAATGTGTTTTATAATGTAAGTTCATCAAAGTTGAACTTTTGGTTCGTCGGCAGCCCGACAGTGCCTCATTGGGAAGGCCATAACTCATCCATCTGGAGTGCGATCGAGGTCAATGAGCACTTGATGGAAAGCTTGTTTGATAAGCTTTCAAATAGATCTAGTCCCATCTCAATATCACGTCGACAAGGCCTCCAAATCACCAATATATTCTGTCGCTATTTCTAGCGGGAGCCACACTGTCGTCATGGGCTTGTTAGACATCCTTGGGACCCAGGCCCAAGTTGGAGCATGCCCCAAGAAGATGGAGAACACCTAAGAGATGGTCTTGGACGTCCTCCTCCTTGGCCACCACCTTAGGAGGCCAGCAAGGACGTCCAAGCCAAGCCAGACGCCCAGTCCAATCCGAGTTCGAGTCTGCCTCGGCTGTCAGGACCAGTCTACAATAAAACGAACGCCCAGGACGCATCCGGACTCCGTTTTTGATGATCCACATATGGATGGAAAGATAATTTGATAAGGAAGCCAATCCAAGTGGTGTCACATCAAAAGCTCTTCGGAATCAACAGGAATCGTCGAAATAAGTCAGCGTTCAGAATCTACCAGGGTGCTGCGACACCTTCTTTTGGTCCGTTGGGCCGTGTATCGTGTTTGGGCCCATTAGAGGGCGCGTCCAGGGTAGGCGACGACCCTAAGACCTTTATAATCATACGCCGCCGCCGTCATTAGGTTTTGGGTTTTGCTTAGATTATTCTGTCAAGAAATAGTTTCGCCGTTCATTGGTTTGTGAGACCCCAACTCGTGAGGTTAATCTTTCATCTGCAATTTGGTTGCGTTCTTTCTTGTTCTTGCTCGTGTTCTTCGTTGCGTAGGCAAGGATTAGCCTTATTGGCGAGGTCAACCTGGTCCGTGACTTGGTTGATAACCAGAGGAGCTGTGGTGCTAAGATTGCAGGGTTCGATCTTTCGATCTGAAGCCGGATCGGTGGGTCATTCTCTGCCACAACGATAGTTACCATCACCTGACGGAAGATCAGGCCCTGCAATCTTAGCACCACAGCTCCTCTGGTTATCAACCAAGTCATGGACCAGATTGACCTCGCCAATAAGGCTAATCCTTGCCTGCGTAACAAAGAACACGAGCAAGAACAAGAAAGAACGCAACCAAATTGCAGATGAAAGATTAATCTCACGAGTTGGGGTCTCACAAACCAATGAACGGCAAAACTGTTTCTTGATAGAATAATCTAAGCAAAACCCAAAACCTAATGATGGCGGCGGCGTATGATTATAAAGGTCTTAGGGTCGTCGCCTACCCTGGACGCGCCCTCTAATGGGCCCAAACACGATACACGGCCCAACGGACCAAAAGAAGTTGTCGCAGCACCCTGGCAGATTCTGAATGCTGACTTATTTCGACGATTCCTGTTGATTCCGAAGAGCTTTTGACGTAAAACCACCTGGATTGGCTTCCTTATCAAATTATCTTTCCATCCATATGTGGATCATCGAAAACGGAGTCCGGATGTGTCCTGGGCGTTCATTTTATTGCAGACTGGTCCTGACGGCCGAGGCAGACTCGAACTCGGATTGGACTAGGCCTCTGGCTTGGCTTGGACGTCCTTGCTGGCCTCCTAAGGTGGTGGCCAAGGAGGAGGACGTCCAAGGCCATCTCTTAGGTGTTCTCCATCTTCTTGGGGCGTGCTCCAACTTGGGCCTGGGTCCCAAGGATGTCTAACAAGCCCATGACGACAGTGTGGCTCCTGCCAGAAATAGTGACAGAATATATTGGTGATTTGGTGGCCTTGCCGACGTGATATTGAGATGGGACTAGATCTATTTGAAAGCTTATCAAACAAGCTTTCCATCAAGTGCTCATTAACCTCGATCGCACTCCGGATGGATGAGTTATGGCCTTCCCAATGAGGCACTGTCGGGCTGCCGACGAACCGAAAGTTCAACTTTGATGAACTTACATTATAAAACACATTTGAACCTACAATCAAATAGTGACATGTACATGTGGAACCAAGTGAATTATAACCAAAGCCACTATGCAAATGTAGGAATGAGCACACCTTATAATCATTGTTCATATCCGAAGGTGCCATGTCCTCATCTTAGCACCACAGCTCCTCTGGTTATCAACCAAGTCACGGACCAGGTTGACCTCGCCAATAAGGATAATCCTTGCCTACGTAACGAAGAACACGAGCAAGAACAAGAAAGAACGCAACCAAATTGCAGATGAAAGATTAATCTCACGAGTTGGGGTCTCACAAACCAGTGAACGGCGAAACTGTTTCTTGACAGAATAATCTAAGCAAAACCCAAAACCTAATGACGGCGGCGGCGTATGATTATAAAGGTCCTAGGGTCGTCGCCTACCCTGGACGCGCCCTCTAATGGGCCCAAACACGAGACACGGCCCAACGGACCAAAAGAAGGTGTCGCAGCACCCTGGCAGATTCTGAACGCTGACTTATTTCGACGATTCCCGTTGATTCCGAAGAGCTTTTGACGTGAAACCATGGCACCTTCGGATACGAACAATGATTATAAGGTGCACTCGTTCCTACATTTGCATAGTGGCTTTGGTTATAATTCACTTGGTTCCACATGTACATGTCACTATTTGATTGTAGGTTCAAATGTGTTTCATAATGGAAGTTCATCAAAGTTTAACTTTCGGTTCGTCGGCAGCCCGATAGTGCCTCATTGGGAAGGCCATAAGTCATCCATCCGGAGTGCGATCGAGGTCAATAAGCACTTGATGGAAAGATTGTTTGATAAGCTTTCAAATAGATCTGGTTCCATCTCAATATCACATCGGCAAGGCCTCCAAATCACCAATATATTCTGTCGCTGTTTCTGCTGGGAGCTACACTGTCGTTATGGGCTTGTTATTCATCCTTGGGACCCTGGCCCAAGTGGGAGCACACCCCAAGGACTTGGAGAACCCACCAAGAAAGCCCTTGGACGTCCTCCTCCTTGGCCACCACCTTAGGAGGCCAGCAAGGACGTCCAAGCCAAGCCAGAGGCCCAGTCCAATCCGAGTTCGAGTCTGCCTCGGCCGTTAAGACCAGTCTGCAATAAAACGGACGTCCAGGATGCATCCGAACTCCGTTTTCGATGATCCACATATGGATGGAAAGCTAATTTGATAAGGAAGCCAATCCAAGTGGTTTCATGTCAAAACCTCTTTGGAATCAACAGGAATAGTCGAAACAAATCAGCGTCCAGAATCTGCCAGGGTGCTGCGACACCTACTTTTGGTCCGTTGGACCGTGTATCGTGTTTGGGCCCATTAGGGGGCGCGTCCAGGGTAGGCGACGACCCTAAGACCTTTATAATCATACGCCACCGCTGTCATTAGGTTTTGGGTTTTGTTTTAGATCAATCTGTCATTGAACAGTCGCCGTTATCGGTTTGCAAGACCCCAACTTCAAGTGCTTAATCATTCATCTGCAATTGTCACTTAAATTGAGTTGCTTTTTATCTTGTTCTTGCTTGTGTTCTTCAATTCGCAGAAGGGATTAGCCTTCTTGGCGAGGTCAACCGGATTGTGACATGGTTGATAACCAGAGGAGACGTGGTGCTAAGGTTGCAGGGTTCGGGTCTTTGTGATCTAAAACCGGATCGGTGTGTCGCTCTCCGAACAAATCGTTGTTTATCTTGAACCTGACGGAAGATCAGGACCCTCCCATTCCCATTACATGGGGTTATGAAGCTCAAAAGAATGACATTGGTTAACTGCGGTTAGCATTTTAATAAATCACAATTTTAATCATTAAGTAGCAACAAGTTATGCTTAAGCCCCCGTTAAACCGCATGATCATAAATAAGAACAATGTCAATCAAATAAACATCAACATAAATTAAACATTAACATAAATTGAACAATATTCCGTAAGTTTTCCAGGCCACTCGTGACCCTGAGCACGGCTGTTATAACAGTTTTACAATCTGCAGAGGTTGTATACTTTTACCATGAGTCATCTTGCCCATATGCCCAGGTTAATTACTCCCAAAACACTTCCAAGGTAAGCAGGCATGGAACACCATGAAGTCTTTCAAAGGTTCATCTAACAAGTTAATAGCCGCTATGTTTCGATGGCAAGGGGATGTAGAGCTCCCCTTCCGAATGGCACATTCCGTGCTGGCTATGCAAGGGACAGAGGCCGTACTATATCCAGCTCGGCAAGCCCCTTTGGTGCCTTTCGGTACCACTAAAAGGCTAGAAAAGGTCCCTCTACTGAACTAAAGCCAGAGCCATGTAGCTCTCATGGTTATATTGTAAATCCTAGATTTTGCTTACAGATAAGTCCTTACAGAGGGCCAAAAGCATCATGTATAAAAGCCAATAGCTCTCTTGCCCTATGTCCATGTTACTAAAAAGCAAGTTTTATCATTTATTGCATAGAGCCATTAGTCAATATTCAAATCATGATTGTTTAAATAGAGCACTAGCAAATAAAACTACCATATGCATGTAATCCATAGGAGTCAAGGTACAAGATATCAAAAACTAGATTAGTCCTTGTGTCGATGCAAAAAGTGACCAACACATAAATATTTGTAGTTTTGTCGTACATTGTGATCGAATGTGGCCTAGCACTAAATGACACAGGGTTTATACTGGTTTAGGCAACATGCCCTACGTCTAGTTTGAGACGGTTGATGACTTTATTCCTGAGCCTAGGTGCTCGAAGTTTGCTGTGGGGTTACAAACAAAAGGGAGTAAGATGGGGGGTATCAGAGGTCTAGTCGAACTCCAGACCGAAGGGCCAAGAGTGACGGGATCTCCGACGTGCGCTAAGTGTTCAAACGTATGCTTTGTATGGCTCTAGAGTTCTAGAGCTGAGCAGAGAGAATCGAAATGATCCATGTGTTGTTCGTTGGAGTCGTTCGAATCGTCCGAATCGATCCTCTTCCTTTCAGAGAGAACGCATCCCCTTCTTTTATAGATAAGGGGATGGCTTTACAAGAGAGAGTGTGAGAGAAAGAGTGTGTGTGTGCTACCTAGTCTTGTTACCCACGCCGTTGGGTACAAGGTGGTTTGTCGGCGCCCACAATACTGTCGATGGCTGGATACATGTGGTTGGTTCCACTACGTTCTTCTGGTATGGCAAATGTCGACGCCTACCATACTATAGGATAAATGTTGGCGCCCTTAACATTGTTCGCGTTCTGACACGTCTGGAAGATTGCAGAGCACCCTTCTAACATGACCTGACAGTACTGTCTTACAGGTGTGCAGGGTACGGCCCTCAGTATTGTGGTTGACTTGAGAGCCCTACCTTACTTGCTCCGCCTGATTCTTTGGGTTCTTACCGAGCGGGCATCCCCGTTCAGTCATTTCCTAGTCGGCTCTGACCGCGCTGGTTGGAGAAGAGTTGTAAGTAGAGGTTCGGTGTACTCCTTGTCGAAAGGGTGGGCAAGAGTCGAAAGCGAGCGTCGTCCTCTCCTTTGCCAGGCCTTTCGATCGGAGAGACGGGCCGAAGTTGGAAGCGAGCGTCGTCCTCTCCTTGGCTATGCCTTCTAATCGGAGAGGTGGGCCGGAGTCAGAAGCGAGCGCTGTCCCTCCTTGGCCAGGCCTTCCGGTCGAAGAGACGGACCGAAGTCAAAAGCGAGCGCCGTTCCTCCTTGGCTAGGCCTTTCGGTCGGAGAGGCAGGCCGGAGTCGGAAGCAGGCATCTTTCCTCCTTTGCCAGGCCTTCCAATCAGAGACTAGATCACCCTTCTTGCCTGTCATTAGGTTTTTGGGCCAGCCCAGGAGTTGTGCGTCATTCACAACATCGTCTGTTAGACCGAGCTTTTGCTGGGAAGCAGGTCCATGAGTGACCCCGGGTTTATGAACTCGGGACCTTGAGTCAACAGTATTAGACACATGCACAAAAAATGATAGTGAATTTAAGGTGAATAGGTGTCAAGGATTAACCCATGCTATACTTGCCTTGATCACATAACTCCTGCTGATTCTGGTCGTCAACAAAGTACTCCTGGTCACACACGTACTGCTCACCATTTGTTCTCGATCAACACATCAACACACAAGCATCTAGAAGCAATCATGCATAGCAAACAAAAGCTATTGGTTAGAATAGTACACCAACAGTGGAAAAAGAAGTTGAAAAGTTGACAAAACTAATCTACGCATTGCTACGATCACATAGACGCAAATTGCACTAAAATCAGACTTAAAACAGAGAAGTTATGGTGTTTTAAAGATCTGTATGGCACAAGCGTAAATAAACTGAACTATTTTTGAATTTAAATAAATAAAATCAGATTTAAAAACGTACCAGGGATGGCAGGCACTATTTTGGAAAAGATCAGGGGTTAAAACATAAGAAAACGAACTAGTTTGTAATTTATTTTGAACAGAGGTGGACTGCGGGTTGATTTTAATAAAACTGAAGGGCTCTTTCGCAAAATCGCTACAGCGAACCGGTATCGGCCACTCTGGACTGTTGGATCTAAGATGGACGGCTCAGATTAGATCGAAGGGAGTGAGAGAGAGAGAGATCTCACCGGCGCACAGTACATGCGGCGGTGCCATTTGTCGGCAGTGACTTGACCTCGCCGGCATATGTTGTTTTGATAATGCCCGGCGTCATCGGTCACCGAAGAAGCACGGGGAGGGAGAGCGAAACACGGCGAACACAATGTGGGGCTCAGGGATGACCGCGACAGCGTGGTGGCGGCGCTATGCATGATTTGGTGGCGCGGTTACAACGGCACAGGTTCAGCGACGTCGCGCGAGCGAAAGAGAGCGAGAGAGAGGGTGCAGCTGGTGTCTGCAACTTTCTGACTGACAACCGAAGGTCAGGGAGCGGCTCTAGACGACGTCGAATCACAGCAATGGCGAGGCGGGTGTGGCGGCGGTGGAGCTAGGGTTTTCATGGCGGCGGAGCTTGCTCTAGGGCACAGCTGCTACTGCGAGTGCGGGAGCTTAGATTTTATAGCCTCGAGGGCGCTCCGTCGAAGGAAGGCACGAGATCGAGCTCGATTCGATTTTGCCGAGAAAGGAAACCGGCGATGGATGAAAAAGGAAAGTGCTGGAGGAGGAACAAAGGAAGGTGCAGGGGTGTGACTGACATGCAGGGCCCACCTATCAGCAAGACAAAGAGAGAGAGGGGCGGGCTGCTGCGCTGCGGGGCGCCAACTGGGCTAGGCCGCGCGGAGGGGGCTGAGGCGCTGCGTTGGGCTGGTTGGACCACGGGAGTGAGGGGGGCTGGTCGGGCTGGCCTAGTGGGCTAGGCCTCTTGGCCGAATTGAGAGAGGGAGGGAGCAAAAGCCTTTTCGTTTTATTTTCCAGAGATTTCAAATGCATTTTCAAAGAGATTTTGAATTCAGTTTGAATTTTGGACAAAACCACTCAACACAAAATAAATAATGCAGCAGCATGAAAACATGTTCCTATCCTTATGATGGATTTGAATTTAATAAAAATTATCATTTTTCTATGTTGTATGATCACATAAGTGCATAATAAAATCATTTTAACCTATTTTTAAAAATGATGCAAATTTTAGGGTGTTACAAAACCTGTTAGTTGCTGAATTCTCACTCTTGGTAGTAGCAGAATTCTTACTCTTATTGAGAGAGGATGACACTAGGAGTTGGGACAATTTTCTGGTTTATTTGTCATTCAACTCATACAAATGCCATGCCAACCTGAGGGGTTGGGGATACATATTTATAGGCTGCTAGCCAGCCGAGCATATGCCAAGATGCTAGTCTAAGATGCTAGTATAAGATGCTAATATGTTGTCCTCTAAGATGCTGTCCTAAGATGCCTCTAATATGCTGTCCTAAGATGCTGTCCAGTCAAGATGCTGCTGTCCTCCAGTCAAGGATGCTGGGCAGCAAGACCACCATGCTGTTGCAGCCCCACAAAGACTGTTGCAGCCCCACAAAGACCACCGAGACTTATCCCATCATTCTCCCTCTAAGTCTTGTGCGTCGCCTTATGGGAAAGTTGAACCATACCGGTCTTGGAGCAGAGCTCAAGGAACTTGATCCTCCCAAGGGGCTTGGTGAGCAGGTCCGCAAGCTGGTCCTTGGTGTTGATGTAGCTCGCCTTGATGCTCCCTTCCTCCAAACAGCCTCAGATGAAGTGGTACCTCACTCGGATGTGCTTGCTGCGTTCATAGAACACGGGGTTCTTTGCTAAGGCCAGAGCGGACTTGCTATCCACCCTGAGCTCCACCGCTCTAGTGTCTCTGCCGAGGAGATCACCGAGCAGTCGAGCGAGCCAAAGCGCCTGAGTTGAAGCGGTGGAGGCTGCTATGTACTCGGCCTCGCAGCTGGATAGGGCCACCACCTGCTGCTTGACCGACTGCCAGCTAACGAGGCACTTGTCGAGGAAGAAGAGGATCCCGCTCATGCTCTTGCTGGTGTCGATGTCGCCTGCGTGGTCGCTGTCACTGTACCCGATGAAGTGTGCGGCCCCAAGGCACCTAGGGTAGTAGAGGCCGTGATCGAGAGTCCCTGCAATGTAGTGGATGATCCTCTTCACAGCCTACTGGTGCTCCATCGTCGGTCGCTGCATGAACTGACTAACATAGCCGACGGAGAATGCCAAGTCCAGCCGTGTGTGGGCGAGGTAGCGAAGGCTCCCCACAAGACGCCGGTACTGCGTAGCGTCCACCTCTTCTGTCATGCTATCACAGCTCAGCTTTAGCCTCTCCTCCATCGGAGTGAGAGCTGGGTTGCAGTCGGTGAGCCCAGCTAGCTCAACGACGTGCTTGGCATAGGTAGTCTGTCGAAGCGTGATCCTAGAGTCATCCTGGTGCACCTCGATTCCCAGGTAGAAGGAGAGAGGCCCCAAGTCACTCATCTGGACGGTGGCCTTCATCTCTTCCTAGAATGTCGCCACCTCCACATCTTTGGTGCCAGTGATCACCAAGTCGTCGACATAGACACCCACCAGTAGAGCATTTCCTCCACTGCCCCGTCGGTAGATGGCCGCCTCGTGCGGGCTTTGCTCGAAGCCCATCCCCTTTAGCATGGAATCCAACTTGGCATTCCACGCCCTCGGTGCCTGTCGCAAGCCATAGAGTGCCTTGCACAGGCGGAGCACCTTGCCCTCCTTGCCGGGGATCGCAAATCCCGGTGGCTGGTGCACGTAGACCTCCTCCTTCAAGTCGCCGTTAAGGAACGCCGACTTGTCGTCCATGTGATGAACACGCCAGCCCTCCTAGGCAGCTAGCGCAAGGAGGAGTCGCACAGACTCCATCCATGCCACGGGAGCAAAGGCATCGTCGAAGTCGACCCCCTCCTGCTGCATGAAACCTCGTGCCACCAAGCGAGCCTTGTGCTTGATGATGGCGCCGGCTTCATCCCTCTTCAGCTTGTACACCCACTTAAGGGTGATGGTGCGGTGACCACGAGAAAGGTTAGCAAGCTCCCAGGTGCGGTTCTTCTCGACTGCATCCATCTCCAACTGCATCGCGGCGCGCCATGCTGCGTGTCTTTCGGCCTCTACAAGCGATCAAGGCTCGCCGTCATCACACGCAAGGTGCAACTGCGCCTCTAGGTCGTGGGGCATCGGTCCCGGCACTGGCTGGTCACCGAGAAGGTTCTCCATCGTACGGTACCGCAACGGCTCGCCGTCATGGTACGCGTCGATGCGCTCCTCGTCGTGAGAGAGCGGAGTAGCAAGCTCAACTGGGTTGTGCTCGACATGAGCTGGTGTTGGAGTAGACATGCCCGGAGAGGTGCCTGTCGGTGCTGGAGTGCACGGCGATGCCGGTTGTGGTGGAGCCAGTGAAGGACTCATTGTAGCCGAGGTCCTGGCTAGACAGCGTGGTGCTGTCTGAGTAACAGGCGCCGGGGTCGGTGGAGGCTCAGGGACTGGGGTAGACATGCTTGCCAAAGAAGAGCTGCCTACTCCCACAGCTCCCTCGAAGTGGACGTACTCGATAGTGAAGTCATCGTACGTCGGAGCCGAGCCGTCGTCCACCGCCTTGTCCCACGCCCATCCTCGCCCTTCGTCGAACACAACGTTGCGCACCGTGCGCACACGCTGTGCCTTTGGATCGAGGATGCGGTAGCCCTTCGAGCCCTCCGCCTAGCCAATGAACACTCCTGGAGTGCTCCTGTCGTCGAGCTTGCTGATGTGGCCAAGCTCCTTGGCGAACGCGAGGCAGCCGAAGACCCACAAGTGGGAGACCGCTGGCTTACGCCCATGCCAAGCCTCGTACGGCGTCCTGCCGTCGAGCGCCTTGGTAGGTGAGCAGTTGAGGATGTAGAGGCTGACACCACCGCCTCTCCCTAGAAGACAGCCGGCATCCCCCTCTGCTTGAGAAGGGCCCAAGCCATCCCCGCAACCGTCTGGTTGTGCCGCTCGACGATGCCGTTCTGCTGTGGGCTGTACGGCGTGGAGTACTGGCGCTGAATGCCCTCATCAGCGTAGTATGACGTGAATTCAGTCGTCGTGAATTCACCGCCATTGTCGGTGCACAGCACGCATAGCTTGCGGCCGCACTCCACCTCCGCAGCAGCCTGCGAGCGCCTAATGGCGTCCACAACCTCTCCCTTGCTGCCGAGGACCATCACCCACATGTAGCAGGAGAGGTCATCGACGAGCAACAGGAAGTAGCATCGTCCTCCCGGTGTGGCCGGTGTCACTGGGCCACACAAGTCCCCGTGCACAAGCTCGAGCCTCTCCTTGGCTCGAAAGCTCGGCCGCTGGGGAAAGGGGAGTCGCCTCTGCTTCGTCAACACGCAAACATCGCAGAGCTGCTCCACATGTTCGAGGCACAGTAGGCCTCGCACCATCTCTGTCGCACTAAGCCGCTTTAGGGCCTCGAAGTGAAGGTGCCCGAAATGCTCGTGCCACTACCACACCTCATCGTCCCGACGAGCAGCGAGATAGAGGGGTTGTGCCACCTGCATGTTAAGGACGTAGAGTCGATTTGCGCTTCTGGATACCTTGGCGAGAAGGAGGCGACGGCGATCCCAAATCCTCATGACTCCATCCTCAACCACCACGCACAAACCGTTCTCATCCAGCTGTCCCAAGCTAATGATGGAGTTCCTCAACGCGGGGATGTAGTAGACTCCGGTGAGCAGCCTGTGCTCACCAGACACGGTGGTGAAGATGACGGAGCCGATGCCCTTGATCTCCACGCCGGAGGCATCCCCAAACTTGACGGAGCCTCGGACGCTAGAGTCAAGCTCGGTGAAGAACTCCCATCGACCGGTCATGTGATGGGTGACGCCGGTGTCGAGGCACCACCCGTCAGTCTTGTCGTTGCCGGAGCCGTCGCCAAGGAGGGCATGTGCTTTTGGCTCATCAAGGTGGAGGAGAGCCGTTGTGGCCGGTGCCGCTGGAGGTAGCTCAATGCTTGCATGTGCCATGAGCAGAGCCGGCTCCTCCTCCGCCAGTGCGACGTGGGCCTGGCCGCATCGTGGCTGTCGACAATCCTTGGCCCAATGGCCAAGCTGGCCATAGTTGCCACAGGCGTCGTCTTGTGCCGGCTTGTGCCTATCGGCGGTGCCGCCCTAGGCGCCTCTGTGGGCATCACCCTTGGCACGTCCTCGCGCCCCCGCCTAGGCATCTCTATGCGCCTTGTGTGGCTTGCCACGCTTGCGGCCGCCTATCACGGAAGAAGGCTCCCCCTTCTTCCGGTCACCTTGGCTGGCAAGCCACTACTCCCGAGTGAGAAGGAGCTTCCCACCAGTGGTGATGGGCCCCGAGAGAACCTGTGGCTCATCGCCACTGTTCGCCTAAACGGCCGTTTAGCCCGTTTACACACCGTTTAAACGCAACACGATGGTACACCGTTTCTGTTTAATCGGTTGTTTTTGACCGTTTAAACGGCCGTTTTCCTGTTTAAACACCTTGTTTGTCCGAATAATGGGCTAAACGGTAGGTGACCGACTGTTTACCTTTTAGCGTTTAGGATAACACTGCTCATCGCTATCGACGACCTTGAGGCGACCTATCGCCTCCTCGATCGACATCGTGGAGAGATCCAGCAGAGACTTGATCGAGCGAGCCATCTGCTTGTACTTCTTGGGGACGCAGCAGAAGAGCTTTTCGACAGCTCTCTCCTCGGCGTAGGTGTCATCACCGAACTGCACCATCTTCTGCAACAGAGTGTTGAGATGGAGAGCAAAGTCATCAACGTCCTCACGTGGCTTGAAGGCCAGGTTCTCCCACTCCTTGCGAAGTGCCTGCAGTGTGGACTTACGGGCGCGGTCGCTGCCGATGCGTGCCACAGCGATGGCGTCCCAAGCCTCCTTGGTAGTCTGCTTGTTGGTAAGCGAGAACTACATCTCAGGCGGGACTGCAGCTATGAGGGCATCCAGCGCCCGTCGATCTAGGTCGTAGTTGACGTCGCCGTACTGGACTGCCTCCCACATGTGCCGCACCTGGAGCTTTACCCTCATTATCGTAGCCCACTGGATGTAGTTGGTCTTCATGAGGGTAGGCCACCCACTGCCGGGGCCGACGTCCCTGACGATAGCCTGGAGCCTGTGGCAACCACGGTACCGATCCGGGGAGAGAGAGCCATGCTACCTGTGAAGGCCACGCTCTCCATCGACTCATCTACCACCGTCACCGTGCGCACCTCCTCCAGCAGCGCCACCGCCATGCGCGCCTCCTCCAGGAGCGCCGCCAGCTCGTCCGCGCCTGTTTGGGCTGCCGCCGCGTTCGTGGGCATGCGCGGCTCCTCCAGGAGTGCCACCGCCATGCGCGCCTCCTTTAGGAGCGCCGCCAGCGCGTCCGCGCCTGTTTGGGCTGCCGCCACGCTCGTGGGCATGCACGGCTGCCCCAGGAGCACCACCACCGTGCGTGCCTTCTCCAGGAGCGCCACCAGCGCATCCGCGCCTGCCCACTGCACCGCCCGCGCTCGCGCTGCCTCATTCTCTAGCAGCTCGAGATCCGCGTCAGCGGTGTCGTCAGCGGAAATGGAGCTGTCGATGCTGCCGCGCAGAGCCTCGACCTCCGCTGCCACCGCACGCGCTGCTTCTGCGTCTGCTCTGGCTGCTGTCAGCTCCGCCGCTGCCAGCCTCGATGCCCTTGCCACCGCCGCAGCGGTCTCTGCCGCCACTCACTCGCGTTCCTCTGTCGCGGCAAGTTTGGCCTCCTACCGACGCCGCGTGCTCGAGGCGACCGAGCACTGAGACTGCCCTGCGGACATGACGCGCTACCGGGGGGCTGCTGCGTGGGGAGAGGGCTGCTTCAGACGAGCTGTTGCTCGTCTGCGCAGAGGGAGAGGAGTGAACAGAGTGGCTGGAGGAGCTGCTGCTGCCAACAGCTAGGGCTGTTGTGGGGCTGGGAGAGAAGATGAGCAAGAGATGCTCAGGCTACAGGATAATACGGCTCTGATACCAGTTGTTAGTCGCTGAATTCTCACTCTTGGTAGTAGCAGAATTCTTACTCTCATCGAGAGAGGATGACACTAGGAGTTGGGACAATTTTCTAGTTTATTTCTCATACAACTCATACAAATGCCATGCCAACCTGAGGGGCTAGAGATACATATTTATAGGCTGTTAGCCAGCCGAGCATATGCCAAGATGCTAGTCTAAGATGCTAATATGCTGTCCTCTAAGATGCTGTCCTAAGATGCCTCTAATATGCTGTCCAGTCAAGATGCTGCTGTCCTCCAGTCCCTGCTGTCCTCCAGTCAAGGATGCTGGGCAGCAAGACCACCATGCTGTTGCAGCCCCACAAAGACTGCTGCAGCCCCACAAAGACCGCTGAGACTTATCCCATCAAAACCCTCCACCACTATCTAGTTTTTAAAAGCTGGAACATGATTCTGCTTTGTCCCCAGAATAAAAAAGGTAGTGACACAACAGTAATTGTTTCTTTCATCTAGAATTAGAGGTTTTTTAGTAACCAACCAAAGAAATTCTATGAAGCATCAGAACTGATCAAAGGAAATAGCAATGAACAAAGTTGAGTTTTAACTTATTTGAAGGAAAAATAATTTGGTCTATAACCAGTGAGGTTAAATCTAAACATAAAGTTTAGGAGATCAAGCTGGTGGCCTGATTAGCACGATGTGATTGACCATGATGCGATGTCCATTGGGTGCCCAATCACAAATTCAAGGACACTGGTTAATGACTATTTGCATGAGGCAGCACAAATTTAGTACAAACAGACAAAGCGGAAAGCTATCCAACTTCCTTGCGCACAAAATTGTCGTGAAAGGCAAGACCAAGAAATGTGGTTCCAAAGCCCAGCAATCTGACCTCAAATTGCTCGAACGAGCGATATGCATTCCTGGCAAGATGGTGCCGAAGTCCATTGGGTGCTCAATCACATCGTGGTAATCAGGCAGCTGTGTCAATCAATAACCGCGATATGAACACTTAACAGCTCCCTACCAAACAAATTGACAACTCCAGGAAGCATGGCAAATGAATATGGGCTCCTTACCTCCTCTGGATCCACTGGCACCGCAAACACTCCGTACGTATTCTTCCTGCGGAATAGGGCAGTGGCAAAAGGAGGAGAAATCGAGCTCATTAAAACTTGACTCAACAAATCTCATCTTGCGTTTGTGACAAAGATGTGAAACACGCACTTTTGAAGCTTCTCGAGAATCATCCCCAGCGCCTTCGGGTCCGGCCGCGGCGTCGTCCTCGCGGTCCCTAAATCCAGCAAGCGGGAAAAGGCGCTCAAAAATCAAACATCGAACAAGCAGGGCCGAGAAAACAGAAAGCAAATTGGACCTGGTACCGAAAGCCATTTCGTCCGCGGTGCACTCGTGGGGTCGCTCCTCCCACCACCACCAACCTACAAGGAGCGCAGATCTAGCGTTAGCAAGCAGATGCGCGGTGACGCAAAAGCAAAGCTGGTGGCTTATCCGGCGGCATGGCCCACCTCACGATAGCGAGATCTATCGGCGTGCAGCTCGATCCGGCCGGATGCTACGAGAGGACACGACCAGGCTAGATTCAGTGGGGCGGATGCGACCATGGAGGCCCTAGATCCGGTCGTGGAGGCCCCGGTTCGAC
Source organism: Miscanthus floridulus (assembly GCF_019320115.1). Classification (NCBI taxonomy): domain Eukaryota; kingdom Viridiplantae; phylum Streptophyta; class Magnoliopsida; order Poales; family Poaceae; genus Miscanthus; species Miscanthus floridulus. The sequence continues at coordinate 78,523,377 of NC_089589.1, forward strand.
CCCAGCAAAGAAGTGCGACGAGCACAGACCGATGCTCGACCCCGGCACCGGCGAGTGAAGGAGAGGAGGAGCAAGGGAGAGAGGCCACCTTCACCTGGGTCTGCTCGCGCCAGAGTCCTCGCGCACTGGGGAGCGTGGGGCTTCCGAGCCAACTGCTGCGTGGAGGCTCCAACCCTGAACCAACCCCTGGGCCCCACCCGTGCCGCCACACCGCCGGCCGTGGGGGCGAGCTCACCCCGCAACGCCGTGCGGAGTGCCACCCGCGCTGGGGCCGCAACGCTGCTCCGAGGGGCGCGCTCGCCCCGCGCCGGGGTGCGCCGTGCTGGGGGCCACCTACGTTAGGGCCCCTTGTGCTGCCGCGCCAGGCCGCCCTAGCCGGGGCTTAGGCCTCCCTTGCGCATGACCGGGCCCGCCCTAGCCGCCGCCAAGAGATAAGGGGGAGGGAGGAGAGGCGGATGTGGACGGGAAAGAGAGCTAGGGTTGGAGCCGGTATATATTCGGCATGGAAGGAGACAGCAGCGCCGTAGATCTCCAGTCCAACGGACCAAAACATTTTTGCTAACGTGGCCACCCTGGAAGAGCGTCTTGCGGAGGAGACAGCGCCGCCGATCTCCGCTCCAACGGACCAAAATATTTTTGCTAACGTGGCCACCCTGGGGAGTGTCTTGTCCAACCGTTTTCGTATCTTTAGATGTAACCTAGATGGGACAAGTTTTTGCTACTATTCTAAGGTAGCTTAGACGGGGCACTATAGAAATGCTACTATTCTAAGGTAACTTAGACGGACACTATTGAAATGTTAAGAGAAATGAGTTTGAAGAAACTAAGAAAGCATAGAGAAAAGCAAGGAAAATGAATAAATGTATCCCTGGTTGAAGTATATGAGACAAGCAAAAAAAAGTTGTTCATTGACAACTAACAAAAGATGAAAGTTGATCAAGGCCACAAAAGTTCATTTCATAATACAGGAACCAAAGGAAGGACCATCATAGTAGTATAGATAGCCCAAATGTAAAATAAAGGAGGAGCACCAAGATTCCAGAACAAAGTTGAGTAAAATGTGTTCTATTTTCATACGTGGTTCAGCAATAAGTTCTGTAAGGAACAACATACTTACTACTGAGTACACACAATGTGTTCAAATTAATACACTTTTTTATCAAATTTAAAGCCAAAAGTGAGGGAGCATTGCTATAAGCATATTATTCAACAATGCACTAAAGAAAAATGAACATGAGAAAATGTAAAAAAGTGAGGCTGCATGCTGCGAAGCTGTGCACTTGCTCCTTTACTTGGTAGTTCATTACTACTACTTCTAGGTCTGCATACACTGCATGATCCCATTCATAATATCTCATGTCATGAAAATGATGGATACAGAGGAATTATGAAGAACTTGAAGCAAGATATTAAAATCATAAATGAAGAAACTCTTGATGCATATGAACTAACTGCATATAAAGCAAAATCAGTTACGGACAATGATCCTTCAGTAAAAAAAAGATTTGACATCTTCATCCAATCACATAACTAACTGCATATATATGAAAATCAGTGATATAACAGTAGGACAAGTTAGAGCGTATTATTAGGCAATTCAATGAATATGCATGAAGGGACCATGACGTCTAAGAGTGGGCTAAATTACGCAACTAAAACTCTATTTCTAACTATGACCTCTTTTCTAACCTTAGCAAAACCTATGCAATTAAGTAAACTGTCTAAATGTACAACTACGATTTTGCTAGGTGTGTTGCTATCTCTACCGTAAAAGAGTTATGTAACATATGTTCCAATCCTATCAACTAAGCTAGGAAAGGTAAAGCACACAACCAAGGCAACAATACAAATGCGGAAGCTAAAGATGATGTAGAAATGTAAACTCATGTCGACGACTACGGTATTTTTACGGAGGTATCAAGAAGCGCTCAAGCTTCCCCTAGCCCTCATTGGAGACCCTCGCAAGGGAAGCTCCCGGTCGGGTAACTCCGTGGATAGCTTCAGGTCTTCTCCACGTGCAAGAGGGTCTCCGATGGGCAAGTGGGTCTCCGATGTGCCTTCACCACTTACGCTTCGTTGGCGAAGTCAGATGATCACCATCTGGTTGTAGGATCAAAGAATTACAACAATCACTAAATCAGGATAATCAACTTCTAGCGTAGCCGAGCACACAGTTAGCCCCTAGCTTAGCTAAAAACCAGTAAGAAGGAATAACAGTACATTCACCGCAAGGTGAAGTGTACACACTTAGTCTCCGAGCCTGCTGTAAGATAGAGAAACATCTTGTAGCAGGATCAAAAAATTAAGTGTGAAGGACGAAGTCCCCGTGCTTAGCACTGGGTAGTAAAATTCGATCGCCCGAGGAGTCTCCAGCTTAGCTAGCGACGCTTGTACAAAGAAATCGAACACCGAAGAGTCCCTAGCCTAGCAGGCAGGCCCCCAGCATCACTGACGATGAAGGGACGGACAATCCAACTAGTTGGTTGGCGAAGAATCCAGCGCCGAGCAGCCCAAACAACTGGTCGGCGGTGAAGTTTCGTCGAGTAGATATGAACGCCAAACAGTCTGACCAACTGGTCGGCGACGAAGGTCATGAACCTTGTGGTCCGACCAGTTGATCGGCGGAGAAATACAAAGGCCAGGTGGTGCGACCATCTACACGATAATCCTGCAATACAAATATGTAGGACGGATAACAGAATATATGAACGTAGTGATGAAGAAAGTAGAGCGGAGTTTATCAGGAGTGATATATCGGTGAATATTATATCCTGCAGATCAGTTTATGTTTATTTAGAGTTTGTTCATATTTGTAAAAAGAATGAAATCCCCGTGCTTAGCACTGGACATTGGTGTAAAATTTGAAGACTGCTTAACACTATACTGTGGCGAACATTGGAGAACATGGAGAACATTGGAGACCGTTGCGAAATATGGAGACCGTGGCGAAATTTGGAGACCATGGTGAAATTTGGAGACCGTGGCGAAATATGGAGACCATGACGAAATATGGAGACCATGGCGAAATTTGAAGACCGTGGCAAAATATGGAGACCATGGAGAGTGCTTAGCACTATACCGTGGCAAAATTTGGAGAACATAAAGAGTGCTTACGACTGAGGCAGCTCGCTTAGCAGCTCGCTTGGTGGCTCAGGCGGCTCGGTGGCTCGGTGCATGGTGGCTCGGTAGCTCGACGGCTCGGCGGCATGGCAGCACGACGGCTCAGTGGCACGACGACTCAGTGGCATGGCAGCTACATAGAGTCGTTGGCAAATGGGCATCATTAGAGCCTGGCGGAGTCAATTCGCGTGGGGAGGCGAAGCCCTTGAGCGTGTCCGACCGAGGCGAGGGCGTAGTCCGATTTGAATGGCGATAGTATACATCATCTTAAAGATGTTTAGCATGGAGAAATAAGTAATTTGAGAAAAATTATGGAAAACACATGGAGAAAACATCACAGTTATAATTATTATTGAAATACATAAAAAGGTACATATCTTTAGTAGAGCGTCTCAAGGACAGAAACGCCTAAGGCGTTCAATGCGCCATGAATTAGGGGTCGATGCCATATTGATCGCAGAGCCTATATGACACTAGTCGGGTCATAGCTTTTATATGTATGGACCTTCTTAGAATCGGTGATGCAAGCCTCCATTTTGGTCGAGAGGTCCATCGCTTCGGCGATGGCGAGTCCTTCTCTTTCGCATTCGTAGGCGGTGGAGACATTGGCATGCAGGGTGAGGACGCCCTACTCCGTTGGAATCTTCAACACCGGATAGACATTATGGGGCACGGCCACGAACTTGGTGAGAGCTGGTCGGCCAAGGATGGCGTGGTAGGCGGTGTCGAAGTCTGCCACAAAGAAATTGATGTACTCAGTACGAAAGTGGTCAACGCTGCCAAACTAGACTGGCAAGATGATCTGCCCCAAAGGTTGGGACGCTCTGCCAGGTACAATACCCCAAAATAGAGAATCAACAGGGATGAGATCGTCCTTTGTGAGGCCTAACTCAGTTAGGGCTCTGGCGAAGAGTATATTGAGGGCACTCCCACCGTCAATGAGGACCTTCTTGAACCACATGTTGCATATGGTTGGATCTAGCAAGAGTGGGAAATGCTCAGGGTATGGGATATCTGCCCATTAGTCGGCCCTACTAAATGTGATAGGATGCTCTGACCAATCCAGATATTTGGGATCGGCGACCATGTCATACTTGGTGGTCGACATGACCTGCCGAGCATTGAGCTTCTGCTAGCGTTTGCTCTCGGAGGCGACACATCCTCCAAAGATTGTGGTGACCGTCTTGTTGGCATCTTGGAAAGCAGGTCATGCATCCTTCGGACGCTCCTCCTCCTTGCCGTCATCGGACTCATCGTCCTTGCACGTCTGCCATTTCTGTTGTTTATCGCGGAAAGCTTTGGCCATGCCATAGCATTGTCGCATGGTGCGCTTGCTATTCTTGTGAATTGGGCACGGACTGTCAAGGAGCTTTTTGTAGGCAGCATTAAAATTGTGCTTAGCGCGTGGCTGCTCTATGTTGTTGATGGAGTTTCCTGGTCAGTGGCGTTGTGGCTGTGCAGCCCTTGATCCCTCTGGCCGATCAATTTCTTCGGAGGCTGCATATGAATTTACAACCTTGAGGAGTTCGTCGATGATCTAGGACCTCTTGCGGTAAAGTTTGGAGCGCAGTTCCTGATGGTGATGGAGTCCTCTGGTGAAAGCAGAGATGGCCTCGCTGTCCCCGATGTTTGGGATGGTGTTCCTTGTTTTAGAGAAGCGCTTGATGTAGCTTCGTAGAGGTTCCCCAAAGGTCTGATGGAGTTTCTCCAAATCATATTTCATGCCAGGCTGCTGGCACGTTGCCATGTAATTCTCGACAAAGACTTTCTTGAGATCATCCCAATATTCGATGGAATCCTCCCTTAGGCCCATAAGCCAATTGCTGGCTGTCTAGGAGAGCATGACAGGCAAATAATTTGCCATTACATCGTTGTTTCCCCCAACGGCATGTACGGTGATCTCGTAGAGCTGCATCCACTGCTCGGGATTAGCCTTGCTGTCGTAGGGATCGACCCTGAAGATCTTGAAGCCTACGGGCCACTGTATAGCTCACAGCCTTGCTGTGAAGGTGATGAGGACATCGCCAAGATGGAGTCGAGGACGACTCCAATTCGAGAAGGGGAGGATGATGAGGACATCGCCATGCTGGACACACCGACGCCATGGTCTTCCCCAAGTTGCAATTCGTTCCCAACTCAGCTGCCACGTCGCCCTCGGATTCAGCAGACACGTCGTCACTGTTTCGGTCATAACTTTCTCATACGACATCGAAACGGGCCGTTCTTGGATGCGTTGGAAAGGGGACGACGACGCCGTCATTTTGGATCTGGTCCCAGCTCCAGAAGGTCCGTGGATCATTCTGTGTGACCACGGCAAGGTGCTGCATCACCTATTTGGGCCAACTTGGCCATGTATCGTGTCGGGCCTTAAGCCCAAGTTGTGGGCGTCCAACCCCTGGCCGTCCCCAACCCTAGGTCGAGTCTTAGACTATAAACACAGCCGCCGCCGCTGCTACACAATTGGGTTTTTGTTTAGAGTTTAGTTTTCCATCGAGAAACTGAATCGTTCATTGTAACTGTGGTGACAAATCCTTTTACAGTGATCCAGGGTCCCCGTTCTTGATCTCCTCCACTGTGTCGATTAGTCCTTTGGAACCGAGTTCTTGAATCCTCTATTGATATTCGCGTCATTCATATTTGCAATTTCAGATTGTGTGGTTTACCTTCTTGCTTGTGCTCTTCGATTCGCTTGCAGGAAAAGCCTTCTTGGCGAGGTCAATCAAGTTGTGCTTGGTTGATAACCAACGGAGCAGTGGTGTAACGGTTGCAGGGTTCGAATCGCGTCTGATTTGAAGCCAGATCGCCAACGTCGAGATCTCCACAAAATCGAACTTATCGGCTACCTCTCGGAAGATCGGGCCTGTACTCATCAGAAGGGGTGGGGTCCCATCGACTTGATAGCAGGGAGTGGTCGGAGGCCAATGGGGTCGCCGTGTTGGTCATCGTACTCCTATCAGTGTTGGAGTTCTGCCTGATGTCGTTGGGCACAACTGTTCTCAATGCGATTACAGACATAGAGATTGGCGTTGATGCAGTCACGGGCGTTACCGCGCAGGGGTTGATTAACCTCTTGGTTGGCGTTATGAGCTGGTCGGCCATGCTGATTTCACGGTCCTTATGATCCAGGATTGATGGTGACATTGCCCCTGGACCCCCCCCCCCCCTTGGACGATCTGGCCGTTATGGTAACGACTCCCCCCATCACGACGAAAACTATGGGGGTTACAACTGCGTGTGGTCGCTATCGAATAAGACAGAGCTGGGTTCCGGATGTCGTTGACTTGGACCTGAGCTGCTTTAAGCAGTGCTTGAATCTTGAGTACCTCCGGCGTTGGTGGGAGTCTAGCCAACTCATGGGTGGCTATAGCTAGATTGGTGCTCGGTGTCTGCTCGACTTACTAGTTGTCCACCATGAGGAACTCTTGTTGAAGATTACAGGTGAGAGGCAGCGGGCCACATAGCTTGGACGAAGTTCTTTGCTTCTTCGTTGCGATGTCGCTGGCGATCAGCGTTTCTGGTTTCGCGCTCACGGCGTTGGACACTAGTTTCTCCATCGATAGCGATGCTATCGTGGCTAACCATGAAGAGCTCTCTCCCAAAGCCTAGAGGGAAAGGTGGGCAGGTGCTGGTAGAGCCTTTGGAGTATGGCTCGGGGCTTTCCTCTAGGATTGTTTGGAGCATGTCATCCGGAAGGTCTATTCGGATTTGCACCATGTTTACCATTAGCGCAGACTGGTTGGCCTCTAGGAAGTCAATCTGATAGAGGTCATCGACGCGGCTACGCTCGGCATGGTCGGCGAAAAGATGGTGCATGGTGTCCTAACAGATTGGGCCTGCACCCACCAGCCCAAAAGAATAGGGCTTCGGCATGCTCAATATCAGAGTGGTCAAAGTTGAACGGTATGCCCTTCCGGAGTTGCCGTGATCACCAGATCAGAATCTGGCCACCATAAATGAAGTGGCCGAGCAGGTCACTCGGTTGTAGCGGCTTGGTGATCTTGGAGTATGGGAAATTCGTCGCTCGCTCTAGATTGATCTAAGACTGAACCCATGAGGAGCTGACATTCTGCTAAGCGGTCTGTGACCCGATCGATGGATGCGATTAGATCATCATTACCGATGGATCTCCTAACCCAGCGGCGGGGCATCAAGATTAGAGATGTTGTTGCAAGTGTTAGAGCGATTGGTGCAGGGTGATCCTGCACCGCTTCCATGATCTCCCCATTGTCGTTGAGGGTGATGATCCAAGTCATGGATCCGACCGTGAAAATCTGGCTCGGCTCGGGAAAGGCCATGGAGCTTGGGAAAGTAACCATCTAGTTGGCCATGGAATCAGCACGCACACCCCCTACCTGGCACGCCACTATCGACAAAATCTGGTCTTCAGTCTACCAAGGGGTATACCCACAGTAGTAGATGATCGGTGGAGGTGCGCGTAATAGGAATCGGGTGGTGACACAAGGCGCAGAGACAACGATTTAGACAGGTTCGGGCCGTCTGATCGACGTAATACCCTACGCCATGTGTCTTTGTTGGATTGTATTGAATATGAGATGAATTTGAGGGCAGTCCCTACTTGCCTTATATAGTCTGGGGGTAGGGTTACAAGTTGGTTTAGGCCTAGATCTATTCGGTTATATAGTAAGTATTTACAAGGAATACGATATCTATCATATCCAAACAAATCATTCTCTATCTTCAAGATTCCTTCCTAAAACCGTGTGATGCATGCCGATCAGTGTCTTGCATCACACGCCTTCTTCTTATGGGCTAGACCACCTCTAGTGCTAGGACCCATGTCCATTGACATGGGTATCTGGGGATATACCCCCCATAGTGCCTTCCCGCAAGCCTCTCCTAGACCTCTCCCCACCATCTTCACTATCAAGCTTCCGGCCGAAACATCGTGGGCCTTGTTCCTTCCGGTACACGGTGGCGGCCACACCACAATCATGGTTGGTGTGGTCTTGCAAGACTACAAGCCCCGCCGAGTACAAACACAATGCGCGCAAGTACCTTTGATCAAGAGGGATGCAAACCTCACTAGCAACTAAGCCTAAGCCTAGAGCAAGCGCATATGAGCGTGGTCTAACTAACCTAAGCACTTCGCAAAGCACCTATGCTAATCACCTTGTGATCTTTAAGCCCTATGCATATGGAGAGCACTAGAATGGAGTATCGTCTCCCTTGGTATTTTTCTCAGCTTCTTCAGACTCCATTTGGCCGGTTTGGGGTTCTATTTATAGCCCCAAGTGAGGAGGTAGCCGTTGGAGCCCAAAAAAGGCTTTTTCTACCACCGCTGGACCACTTACCGAACCATCGGACCATCTCCTAGCATGGTCCGACGCCCCGCTCCTGCTAGCCGTTGCAACGACTAGCCGTTAGAACTTCCGACCGTTGTTGCCATTCTCTCTCTAACGACTGGACCCTGAGTCGGACGGTCCGACGCTCCGTCATCGGCCTCGGTCCAACATTGTTCGCCCTCTCTATATTGCCTCTGGAACCTGTCAGACTTCAGCATCAACTGGTCTGAGGCCCTGTGCTTGGGGTCCGACCCAATTGGTCCGACTCTCAAATGTGGTGGCGCCTTTGGTGAATAGTGATACAACATAGTTTGACGCCTTCTCTTCTTGCGGTCCGACGCTTCTGCCTGGGTGCGCTGCTAGAGCCTGACTGAGTCGGACTGGTCTGACCACTAGGGTCCGATGCCCCATGTAACTCCGTTCTTCATTTCGTTTATTCACCGTCTTGCGTCCTGGCGTGGTTCCATCTTGTGACTTGAACTTTGCTTGACTTTTATGTCTTCTACTTAGCCTCTAATGACTTGCTTGAGGTGTTGATCATTAGATCACCACAACACCTTCGCCCAAGTCATGTTTGCAACCTATTGGACTACAAAGCAAACACTTGCAAATTAATTAGTCCAACTTGGTATTGTTTTTCATCAAACACCAAAATCCAAACTAAATGGGCCAAGGGTCCATTTTCCTTACAAGGACATGCAGTTGCCTATATATTCAGAAGCAAGGACACAGGATTGGATAAATCTTTACTAATGCTTTCACTAGTCAATCTTAGTTTTCTAACCTATTGGTGGTAAAGCAATAAGCAAGAACATAGGCAACACAAACTTAGGAAGCACAATCTGTCAAAGTAAACACAATGTATTCAAATTAATACACAGTTAAAATGATAACTCCATAACTCCATTGTCTTGACATAAAAGGGTAGCCTCTTAAAATAAAGGACCGAGAAAGGCGACCAGGGGATGAATGAGAGCCAATCAAAATATCTTCTGAAATGGTCAGTGTCCCAAACAACCCTCCAAAACACGAAACCTCATAAGGGTGGTGCCCTCGAGCCAACTGATGGCTAGATGTTCTCGGTGATGACCAGAGAATATAGTGGGACACCCAACATAGCGAAAAAACTGAGCGCAACTCCAAAACTCTCTAAAAACCGAAAGCGGAGCTCTCAACTTCAATTGAGATGAAGCAAGAGTCCAAACCAAAATCCCCTAAGCCAACTATTGACTTGAGGACTTACAAAATTTCCTGTGCACTATTGGAAACCCACGGAGGAAACGGATCGAAGTTTGGACACCGGAAGCTCAAAAACACTACGAAAGAGCAAAGACACTACAAAAGTCAGCTTGGCCGTGTCGGCTGCGCCCAACTTGCAAACTCGGCCTAGCCTACCTTGGGGGTCATCCTAGCCTACTTTCACAGTTTCAGCACCCCGAATTTTTCGTCCAAAAAGTGCAAATCACCTCAAATGAACTTCAAACGAGATGAAATTTGGTAAGGAGGTGAAAGACCATGTCAGGAAGATAATCCCAGAAGATCAAGGCGAAAAGATCAAGGGAACTCTGTAGGTCGAGGTTCTCCCAGACCGGATTAGGGTTTTCAAAACTTTCCTTAAAATACTGCCAAATCATGCTCGTGACGAATCTAACCAAATGGGTTGGTAGATTAGATTCTCTAAGGTCCTTGTACATTTCTAGCCATCCCAATCAGTCTCAGATCTCTAGAAAAATGAAATCACCAAATATCCTAGAGAAGGGGGTTCGGGAGAGGGAAACTGAAAAGATCCAAGAACAGAAATCAAGAACTTAGATCTACCATGATTGATTGCTTTATTTCTTCACCAACAAGATTTGGTTTTTACCGAGGAATGATTAACATAGCAAAGGAATCACTCTCTACACTACGGATCTCAAACACTGTGAAAACTAAGACTATCTATTCCGAGGAACAACCTAGTGACTTAGACAAAAGCTAATAGAAGAGATAACAAGAGAGATAGATTGCTGGGGCAGCCTCCTATCTTATTTATAGGCCTATTACACATTCGCAACATGCCCATAGATATTTAGGCTGAACCACTTAACCCCAGTGGTGAAATGGTCCATCTTGAGATTGGTGCATCTAACGGCCATGAGCTCCTCACGACTTTGCTTCACGTCGACGCAAGCTTCGCTATGATGGCACATGTCGCTCCAATTCCTGCCAGAACTCCAACCAGGTTTTGAGGCTCAAACTCGAAAATCATTCGCCAGTGGTTTTGGGGTCCAAAGCACCAAACCCCTTGGAGAAGCATATCCGCTACACCTCCTCCATGACTGTTGTCCTCGACCGCCCGATCACCAAGTCCTCCAGCGCCACCGCTTGACTTGGTCAACCACCATCTTGACTTATTGATGTCCCTAAGTGTCAGCCACCCACAATCAGTCTTCCGACCACCTTAGTCCCTAGCCTCACGTCTGTCCTTCACCGCTCCCAGTACATCGGCACGGCACGTCTCTACTTTACCTTCTCCATTGCCATCGACCATCTCAGTGCTCCACACTTGCACACCAACACGGCCAAGAGATATGTTGTCCACACACTCATGCTAGAGTTAGTCTCAAACTCAACCGAAGCCTAATCATCTCCTAACAATCACCCTGCGCTGCAGTACCCGCCTAGACAAGGGCTGTAAGAGCCCCTCGTTGGCTGCCTTTGAAATCATGTGTCCTAGCATGTCCATAACGATGATGAACAACATGGGAGATAGGGGATCACCCTGACGTAGTCCACACCGGTGAGCAATAGAGTCACCAGGAATCCCATTAGCAGAACCTATGTGGAAGAAGAAGCTAACATACCACTGACCACATCTCTCCAAATTCGCCCAAAACCCAAATGTTGCAGCACCTCAAGGAGAAAAGGCCATGTCACCAAGTCAAAGTGCTTCGAATGATCATGGACACTGTGCATCAAAATACACACATTTAATATTTCCCACCCACATAATACATACATGATATAATAATACACACTGAATTATTCATCCATAATATTTGTTCACCACGGAACAGGATACAATTCATCCCAAATTCACATTACATCCAAGTTGAAATGACAGTCAACCGCCAGTGTAAAAAAATCTCAAAAAATCAATGTAAAAATACAAAAAAATAGTTTTTTTCACACCTGGGCCTGAACCCCTAGCCACACCTCGCACCTACCATCGAATTTGTGCCCTCGCGAGATCCTTCCTTACCATCCACTACACAGCTGTTAGTGATTGCAATATGAGAATAAATAGTTTTGACAAATCATACCACCTGTACAAATCATTTTAAGAGGTGGTTCACTTAAGCAACTACTTCTAAAAATCCTTCATGAAAATTATGTTTTTAAATTAGACCTGATAACTTTTTACGAATATTTAGGCACCAACAATTTTTTATATAGCATTTGTCATCATCCGACTTAATATGAAAAGTTATCAATTTTTCACACATGTCATTTTGAATCGGTGTTTTTAAGATAGATCTGAGAACTATTAACAAATATTTTGGAACCCAAATGATTTTTAATTAAAAAACTTTCAACTACAATGTTATAGATCTTGTCAAGCTCTACAATTTTGATATAACATTCATCTTCATCCGATTTAATACGAAAAGGTTATCAATTTTATATTTGTGTCATTTTGATTTTGATTTCTAGTGCAGGTTGTCTTAAGCAACCACCACTATAAATTCATTTGGAGTGGCAGTAGCCTTAAGACAAGTAGACAACCGTCTCTACAAATGAGCTATTTGTACTGTGGTTGACATAAGCAACCGCTAGTGAAAATATCTAAGTCAACTGCCAATAGAAATATGAGTATTTGTATTGGTGGTCATGTTATATAGACTGCCATTAGAAATGAATTTATACTACCGGTTCTTGGTTGTACACAATGTACTGATGTCTATTTTTATATACCATCAGTAAAAAAATAGGTGACATTTGTTATGGCGTCAGTAAGGTGGCAGGGAAGGAGGAGTACCTCGACTACGCAGATCATAGTCACGGTTAGGAGGAGAGCGAGGTTTTGCCCCTTGGCTCCCTATTTTGATTAGAGGGAAGAAGAGACAGGTAATTTCATTCTTGATTCATTCTATCAACTGAGTGGCTTTACATAGGCTAGCGGACAGCTCCAATTACTCCTTAATTCTATCACTCTCAACTACTCTACCTTATTTCAGCATCACAAGGAATTCATAGAGGCTGTCATGGGTGCGGAACACCGTCTTGTGGACGTCGTTAGGGTGCATCCACAGTTGATGATAACCAGAGCGGAGGTCCAGCTTCGTGAAGAAGCGGGCGCCATGGCGCTCGTACAGGAGCTCATCGACGACCGATATAGGGAAGGCGTCCTTGACGGTGATGGAGTTCAGCGCCCGGTAGTCGACACAAAAGTGCCAAGAGCCGTCGGCCTTCTTGACGAGGAGGACCGGCGAGGTGAAGGTGGAGGAGCTCGGCCGGATGAGTCCCAGCTCCAACATGTTCCAGCACTGGCGCTCCAGCTCGTCCTTGTGCGAGGAAGGGTAGCAGTAGGGTCACACGACCACCAGCGCCACACCAGGCAACAAGTTGATGTTGTGTTCGTGTCTGCGTGGCAGCGGCAGGCCCAGCAGCTCGGTGAAGACATTGTTGAAATCGCCAAGGAGAGCATCGAGGAGGTCGCGTCCAGAGCACGAGTGGAGGTTGGGCTTGGACGGCCCTGAGATGCCGTGCCAGCACACTTGGTGTGACCCCACTACCAAAAGGACATCGTGAGGTGCGCGAAGTCCCGGAGGATGGGTCCTAGAGATGCCAGCCACTAGGTACCGAGGACAACGTCGTAGCTGGCCAGGGGCAAGACAAAGAAGTCAGCGGCGAATGTCTCCTGCTCGATGGAGAACGTGGCTTGCTGAAGGCACCCAGACAGGGCATGCATTCGCCGTTGGTGACGGTGGCCGATAAGTTGCCGCGGCGCTGGAGGGGCAGACCCGTGGACGTAGTCCCCACCTCGGAGATGAAGTTGTGGGTGGATCCCGTGTCTAGTAGGACGAGGAGGGTCATGGTGCCCACCTAGAGGCGCACCTGCATCGTCTCACTCGTGCGCACTATGACAATGGCATGGAGGGAGATGAGGGGGTCCTCCTCCGCCTTGGATTCCATGGTGGTGTCGTCCTTGTCGTCATCCCCTATCTCATGTAGGAACAACCGCTGGCACACCTTATTATGCCCGTAGCCAAATTTCTTGTTGCAACTGTAGCAGAGGCTGAGTCACCAGCGCTCCTCCATCTCGGTGGTGGAAAGCTGTAACACCTGGATTTTTTTTTGCCATGTTTTAAAAATCACTAAAATTTTGAATTTTTTAAAATCTGCCAACACATAGTTAAATATAACACGTGTAGGATTTATTTTTACGCTACGAGTAGTTCTCACTGGTAAAATATTTAAAACTGCATGAAAGTGTTGTGATGCCTTGCATGTTGAACTTATGGTGGTACCTTTCCCCTTTGAAACCGTCCTCAAATTCGAATTCAAACTCATTCAAATCCTCTCAAAGATTTTCTAGGAAATAGAAAAAGGTTTTCTTAATTGGAAAACCAACTTGGGCTCCATCCACTCTACCTCTCCCTCAGGCCCGCGACGCAGCCCACTCTCCCCTCCCTTTCCCTCTCCCTCAGATTGGGCTGAAGACGCCCGACGGCCCAACTCGCGCTCGGCAACCCCGCTTCCCCTCCTTCCTTCTCGCTAACAACCCGGCCCCGGCCTTCAGCCGTCCATCAGTCACTGTCGGGTGGGACCCTCATGTCAGCTCCGTCGTCCCCAAATCAACGGGATTCCCGTGCCCTGCTTGCCGCCCAGTCCCACCATCCCCTGTGCCGGAGCTGTGAAAGATGACCAAGGACGCTAGCTGTTCGAGCCGTCCCATCACTCCATCGTCTTCCTCTTCCCCTGTTTCCTCTCTCAGCGAGTGGCACGGCTGAAGCCAGCCCCTTCTGGAACTCCGCCGGCACCATTGACGTGACCTCACGTGACACCGACCTTGCTGGCGTACGAGCAGACACGGAGATGTCCCGCGAGACTTCCTGAGCACCCACAAACTCGAGCACGTGCGGCGAGAAAATACCTGTCGACGGGTGAGAAATATCTCGCCGCCACCAAACCGCCATGGTCGGCTTATAAATAGGCCCAGCGAGCTCACCATAGCCATCGCCATCACTTCCTAGAGCTTCGAAGGGATCTAGAACACCCCATCTCCCCCTCAATTTCCCCTCTTCCCTTCCCCACCGAGCCCTATTCCGTTTCTCCCCAAATCCGAGCACCGCCGCCACCATTGATGCCAAGCCCAAGTTCTCCTTCTACGGAGCGCCTTAGGCCAATTGAGGAATCTGTTAAGCCCTAGATCACCCCCTCCATCATTTCCACCCCTCCTAGCTCTCTCCCTCCCTCTGTGCCACCCTACACCCATGAAGCACCCACCGCCGACCGCCATTATCGCCGCCCGCAGTCGGCGAGCACTGCCGGAGGCGTCTGCTTCCCCTAGCACATCCAAATAACCACCACGCACACGCACAAACACTAGGATCGTGACCAAAGGCCTTACCATCATGCACCCTCCTCATCGTGCTGCCGTGAGCACTGTGGTGAGCCGCTACCACCGCCATGAGCGCCTACCACCGGTGAGAACGCCACCAGACGCCGCAGATCGACCATGGGAGCACCGGAGGCCATGCCCCATGGAACCTTCGGCAAATACGTCGTCGGCGTGGCCAAGTCCGGCGAGCCGGCGCCCTTTGCCCTATTTCCACCGGTTAGACGGAACCGCCGACTAGACGTCGTCTCCACTCCGTCCCTCTCCCTCTCCCTACTTGTGGGCCCAGCCCTAGGATGCCATCCCCGTACGTCAAAATGGGAGGGCCTGGGATGGCCCACCTGCCATACGCACACACTTCTCTCTCCCTCCCCTCTCTCTGTCCCTACACACGAATCATGTGGACCGAAGGTACAGACACCGGTCCACCGCACAGTGCCATGCACCGGCCTACGAGCAAGCACACAACACACATGAAAAATGCTATGGGCACAGGGGAAGTGTACACAGAAGGCTATAAAACCATTTCCCCCTGTAGAAAAATTCTCAAAAAATTCCTAGATAAATCAGAGACACCCTAGAACATACCCATGCCCTTCCCACACCTTTTCCACTCATCCAAATAACCACTAAAAATTCCATTAATTCCTAGCTCTTTAATAAATCTTCTAAAAATCATATCTGCCTCATTCTCATTTCGTTTTCAGTGAAACCACCACCAAAATTCCTCTAAAATCAAGCTCTATCTTTTTCGCCTAGTACCACCATATAGTTCTATGTTTGATTTTGTGTTTACCTTTGTGTTTTAGTGGTAGTCTCATTAGCAACGACCGATAGAGGACGATGAGTATCAGGAGGATGAGGACCTAGACTACGTCGAACCGGAAAGAGAGTACAACGAAGGCAAGTCCTAACTCCCCCCTTCCACCACCACCCTATGTTACCATGAAACCTACTACCCTAACTAAATAATTAAATAATTTAATCAATATTATCCTCTTATATGATTATGAGAATATGTGTGATGAGCTACCGTGAGATGACTTGAACTATCGTAATATGATATAAATTATGCTATGAGTTGATATACTTTGATATGAGAAATTGCTATGCTATATAAGCTATTAATTCTCTTGATATGGCTATGTGATGCCTTGTGAGCTCTTAAAATAAGAAAGAGTTTAAGAGGATTATAACTTTTTGAACCCAAACTTGTTTTTCGACGGAAGCGAGGGTAATTCATGTGGTATGAACTACCTTGGCAGGATCACCTAGTGAGGGTTCATGTAGGAGATACTCGCTTTGGTCATATAAAGACCGGTTCATAGGCCATCATGCCTAGCCTGGTATTTCGTACATCCAAATGTCTATATGGGTAGACTTGATCTCACACCCCGTTAGATAGAAGTATAAATTCTACTAGGAGGCCGGTGTGGCAACGAACTACCAGGAGACGACACGGATGTTGGGTGATCTTCCGTGGTCTGGTCGGCATGGTTGCTAAGTGGTCTTCCATGTAAAATTGTTGGTGGGCCGTGTGCGAGCCCCTTTTATATATACATATCTATTGGATGTTATATGATCATCTAAGTCATTATCTACTGGATGCTGTGTGATTGTCCAGGTTGTTTTCTGACCCCTGAGAAGCTGTGGTAGAATTATATGGAAATCTAAGGTTGAGTCTTTCGGGTACAGGATCTCATTAGGCCTATTTCTACCACTGATCATGGTTGGGAGTTGCGCCTATCATGTGGGGAAAAGTGTACACCCTCTGCAAAGAGTATTAAATCTATTAAAATAGTCACGTCCTTGGAATGGGCAATCATTGGGATGAGGTCACTTATGATTAGTTTACTTTTATGTAAAATGAAAACTGGACTAATATGTTAACTTGACTATTAATAAAACCCCGGAATTGGCGAGAAGGGTAATGCACTCCCAGGACCCAAATCCCCATTAATTCTACACTATACCACCTTACCATCTCCACCTCCGCCATCATTACCCGCTTCCACCAAATAGCCTTCACCATCCACCTCACCATACCCCAAGGTTAGGGCTTGCTGAGTACTTTATGTACTCACCCGTTGTTGACTCACAGATATCGACCCTGAGGAAGACTATGACATCAATGAAGAGGCGAACCACGAGGACTAGGTAGCCACGCAAATACCTATGGAAGGAGCTACTAGGATATAGGGTTTCGACCACGCTCAAGCATGCCTATGGAATGGAATACCGCTATGCTATAGTATCCGTTATACTAGTTACCACCCCATAAAATAAATTGCCGCATTGCGGTAGTAGAAACTCACTAGATATGTAATACCCATGACTATGCCATTCGAACCTTGGCTATTGTAAGACCATATTTACTATATCAATAAAGCATAGTATTTTATATTAAATCTGTGTGCCATTTCTGTTAAATTGTGCGTATTTGTGTTTGATCTTGGCACGAATACAGGTGCACTAGGACTCTCAAAATGAGGGCCCGACAGAGTGGTATCGGAGCCGAGCTTGACTGTAGGACAAAACCCTAGGATTAGAACACATAGAGAAATTTTACTAACGGACTTTTATAGTTGTTAAACCTCCTTGCAAGCTTTTCTGACGAATGTTGGATTTTTGCAGTGATGGAAGACAACTGGGTCCATTCGGACTGCTTGACCGTCGGAGGTTTTCCACAACTCCTCTGGGAGACACTCTAGCACCTTGGTGTTACTGAGCCTCCCATATACTATGGTCGCAAATACGATGAGGACGGTATGCCCAAGAGCGAGGTACACCTGCATGTTGTAGAAATTCCACTACGCCCCGGATACAGAACTCGTTGCATCCCAGCATATGGAAGAGAACTAAGTGACGCATGCCAGATCGCAGCACGCCAAGCTCTTACTGATATTTGCCAAGATTATGAAGCAAAGGTTGACAACACTCACGCAAGATTCTTCCCTCTGGTAGTTCAGACTACACCAATCTGAAAAGACAAGATTGAAGCTATGGAAAAAGTTGGACAGCGGACACTAGAATACACCATAGTGTCCACAGTCAAGTACCTTCATGCTCTCGACATCCTTTATGAAGATCGACAATGAGAACTGAAGAAATGGACTGCTAAAGCCAAGGGCGCTGAAGCTAAGGTACGAGCTTTAAAATTAGAGCTACTCATAACAAAATCACAATTGGCAACCACGAGAGAAAAGGAGTACTACAAACATGAGTTAATGAAGGCCCTTGAACGCCCGCATCATGGGAAACATTCAAGGAAGATAAGCAAAGGGAAAAGGACTTTTGCAATGCCCCCGGGTGATGATGTGGACCCAAAAGGTAAAACACCGGCAACTTCGGGATATGACCCACACTGCCCCTACTATGACTTGAATGAATACATGTCAAAGGAATCACAATCTAATTATGACGGAGGCAACAACATTGAGGAGTCTTGTGCTGACAATTTCAACACTGCTGGGGATGCAAACACTGCTGGACCATCATGAGTCACTATCAGGGTGGGATGCTAAGGGATGTGCAAGTGAACTCCATGCGCTGTGAGAAAAATCAGCTAGCCATGATAAAGGCAAAGCTGTGTGTCGGTGCGAACACAAGGTTGACAAGTACCCTTGTGTGTTCGTTTTGTGATGAGTGATTGTCAATGTGATCCACGAAGTGGGTTGAGTGGTGACTAACCCTACCATGGCGAAAGCTATGTGTGCGACATGTCTTTTGGCTTGTGTTGTGCAGGTGTGGAGCTCGGATGCGGTGGTCAACGGCGAGGTGAAGGTCAAGGAGGACGTGCCATGCCGACAGACCGGGAGCGGTGAAGGACGGATGTGAGGCTTGGACCGAGGGACCCAGAGGCCGGGTGACTAGCCGCGGTGGCTGACACTTGGGACATCGACAAGTGCAAGAAGACATGGAGTGACGGTGTTGACCGGGTCAAGACGGCGGACGCGTGAGTCGAGCGAGGCTCAGGAGGACTTGGCGGGCCGACCGGTCGAGGACGGCGGTGACACGCGTTGGATGGCGGGGGACGCGTATGGAGTACGCTACTCGCAGACGGTTTGATGGTTTGGACCTCAAAACCATCGGATGGACGGTTTACGGGTTTGGGCCACAAAACCCGGGCGGAGGTTCCGAGGAGGGACGGACGGCACGTGGCGGCATCGGGGAGTTCGCGTCGAGGCGAAGCTACCAATGAGAAGGCGCGGTGGCCGTCGGATCAAGATTACACCGGGTTGGACAACAACGCCCTTGGGCTTAGCGGTTCAACTCATTTGTATCCAGGGGCAAAACTGGGAATGTGTAATAGCCCTGTTAAATAGGATGAGGGAGCCCCCATCTCCCTCACCTCCTCCAGTTTTCATTTTCTCCTTTAGGGTTTCTTCCTCTAGTTTGCTTCCATGTATGAGAGAGGTCCACAACTCAAATTGTGACTTGGTTTTCAAGGAATCGGTGGCCGTAACCACCGTATGCCCTCCGGGATTCATGATTTAGTTGTGTTCTTGATGTGATTTTGGTGTTCTTCACGAGCTCCTTTTGTCCCCTCTTGTTTCCCCTCTCGTTTCTTCGTTTTGGGATGGTTTTGGTTCGTTCTTGTTGCCTTGGATCGATCAATGACATGAGTAGAAGCTTTCCACCGAAGGAAATCCACTAATTCCTCACGAGATCGCAGATCCGAGCAATTTAAGTTCTTGACCTATTTTTTGGGGGATTCTTCAATTCCTTCGATTCATGGAGTTAGAGTTTGTTTCGGGCCATGATCCTTTAGAGGTTGCCTTTCTACTCACTTGTGAACCCTTGTGCAAAGTTTTAAGTCATTTGGAGTTGATTTGATCAAGTTATGGCTTGATTTGATTTTTCCCGAGAAACTGCTCGTTCATACCGGACGTGTCCAATATGATCTAGGACGTGTCCGATATTTCTCACTTTGGAGTTTTGAGCTGAAATTTGGTGGAGACCTTCCCTTGGTGTCTAAAGAGCTATGGTTAAAATTTCATGATTTTTGGACACCATTTGACAGGGTTTTGGATTTTTCTCTTTTGGTCAGCTTGCTGCTGAAAATACCGGACGTGTCCGAGATCATACCGGATGTGTCCGAAAATACCGGACGTGTCCGAAAATACCGGACGTGTCCGATATAATACCGGACGTGTCCGATATTTGCAGGAGCAGTGCTGTTTTCTTTTGGGAGTTTGCTCGTTTGGGCTTCGATCTATGTTCCGTTTGCTCTGTGGTGACCCGCTGTGTTCTGAGGGAGCATCCACCCTTCTCTAGGGTCGTGGTCATCAAGTCTTTCGTGTATGCTTTTTGGGGATTGATGTTGGGACAGTGGTCGAAGATTTTGAAAGAAATTTGAGGCTCCCATTCACCCCCCCCTCTGGTCGCCGTTTCTGGTCCTTCAATTGGTATCAGAGCCGGTTAAGGATCATTCCACCTTAATCGGTCCATGATCCACGAAGGCGACATGGAGCGTGGTTCCGGCAAACCACCGCACTTTGATGGGTCCAACTATCCTTATTGGAAGATCCTCATGTCTGCGCATCTCCAGGGGATTGATTGGCTCGTCTGGGAAATTTGCGAGGATGCTACTTACGTTGTGCTCCCTGTTGCGGCTCGTACCACCCAGGATCACAAGGATCGGCACAATGCAAATAGCAAAGCTCGCAGTGTGCTTTTCTCGAGTCTTTCGCTTTCTGAGTTCGAGCGTGTCTCCGATTGTACTACAGCTCGAGAGATCTGGGTGAGGCTTCAGAGCTATCACGAGGGGACCGCACAGGTCAAGACCAGACTCTACGAGACGTACAAGCGCGAATATGAGAACTTCTCTCAGTTTGATGGCGAGTCCATCGATGCCATGTTTTCCCGCTTTCAGACTATCGTCAACAAAATGAAAGCGAACAAGGCCAACCTACCTTATAGTGATCATGAGAGGGCGCTCAAGCTTCTCTATGCCCTTGATCGAAAGGTATGGGATGTGAAGGTGTTGGCGATCATCGAGTCGGCCAACTACGACACCCTCACCGTCGACGAGCTTTTCAGCAAGCTCAAGTCCACAGAGATAGACTACCAAACCCAAGCCAAGCTCAAGAATCCTTCTAGCACCAACCATGGCTTTGGTCTCAGGTAGTGGTTCAAGTTCATTGACTAACCCTTCACAAGCTTCTTTCTCTTTGTCGTGCTTGATGTCAGTCACAGAGGAGCAGCTGGAGTCTCTTGGGGATGATGAGTTGGCACTCGTCATCAGTCGGTTCTCTCGGTTTCACAACAACCATTTGAACCGCCGACGCAGTGGTGGCCCGAAGGAGGGATGCTATGGATGTGGAGATCCGGACCACTTTGTCGCGCACTGCCCCAAGAAGAAGCCCTTCACCAACAAGTACGACTCCGGCAAGCGCAAGGATAAGCGCGACTACACCTCCGGCAAGCACAAGGCCAAGGGCGGCTTCGACAAGGAGGCGATCAAGAAGGCGTACCGCAGGAAGGCCAAAGCTCAAGAACGCGCCTTCCTCGCCTCCCTCAGCGACCTCGACGACGACTCCGATGATGATCACTCTTCTTCTCCCTCGACCGACGATGAGTCCGAGAAGAAGCGCGAGGACAAGCTCAACGGTCTCTGCTTTGTTGCCGGTGCAAACCGTGGTGGGTTTTGCACTATGGCGGTTGACGGTGGAGCAAAGCTCAAAAAGGACGTCGACGTCGACGACGACAAAAATGAGGTACCGCCCACACTTGACTCACTTATGCTTGAGCTTGATACTATGAATGATACATTGATGAGTCAAGATAAGTTGCTTAAGCGTGCTGCCCGCGAGAGAAAAGAGTTTAAGGACCAGCTAGAGGTTGCTTTGAAGGAGTTGGAGCTTGCCAAGAGTGGTGTAGTGGTGTCAGAGGAGGAGGAGTGCGATGAGTGCGCTATACACATGTCTAACCTCTCTGACTTGCAATCCAAGTATGTTGTTTTGCTTGATGAATGTGATGAGTTGAAGTCTCGTTCTGGGTTGCTCGGTGCATGCAAGTCCTGCTCAGGCTTGCAATCTGAGTTGGCAGAGAAGGTTGCCAAACTTGCTGAGTTTGAGAAGGCCAACTCAGATAGCACCACCACTACATGTGTTCGATGTGAAGCTTTGGTGTTGGAGCTTGAGTCCTGCAGGCACGACAAGATGGGAACCGAGGAAGAAAACACACAACTTCGGTCCATCTTGAGCTGGGTGTCGTGCAGTGAGCCTCAGTTGGGCATGATGGTGAGCCAGTTCAGGCGGGGAACTGACTCATCGGGAGTAGGCTTTGCTATAGGTGGGAAGGGTGAGCATGTCTATGGCAAGGTTGGTGAACATAGTGGTTTGAACCCAAGTGAGAAACCCACCAACACTCCCAAATTGATCAAGATCCCTCCACCAGAGTCTACCAAGCCTATGATCAAAGATGGTGTGTTTGAAGAACCACCAAAAGCTCCACCATCCAAGCAAGTTTGGGTTCCCAAACCGAACCACTTTCGGAACTCACTCGATACTCTACCCAACATCTCTAGTGCACCCCTTCCTAAAGCCAAAAAGCCTCAGAGAGTGAACCACATCCACAAGAGAGTGAGTCAACCACCATCCAAGAGAGAGGTGAGGTACCACTATGACTATTGCCATAGAGATGGTCATTTGGCTGAGTTTTGCTTTAGGAGGAAGAGAGATGAGCGGCGCGAGTATGAGTTGAACAACCGGAACATGTACCGTCCTCCCCATGGCGTACATGTACCGCCTGTTCAGAGGCACAGTGTTAGGCCTAGAGGTGCAATGCCTCAAGGTGCTAGGCCTCAGGTGGCGAGACCACGTGGTGGTCATGCCCGGCGTGGCCCAAGTCATGATCTATATGACTCTGGACCTCGCGACGGTGGCTTTCAGTCCCACACTCCTAGCGGACCACGTTTTCCCCCACGTGGTGATCGCTTCTCTCCAATGGGACATGGCATGTATGGTGTTTTTCCTAACACTTTTCTAGGGCAAATGACTCAACACTGGTATCCTCCTCATTTCACTAACCCCAGTGTTGTGCCATTTGCTCACCCCCTGTCTTTCTATTGATGCAGAGCGGAGGCCTAGAGAACACGTGGCTTGTTGATTCCGGCTGTTCGCGCCACATGACCGAAAGTTCCAAATGGTTCTCCAGCCTCGACCCCATGCAATACAAGGAGTACATCACATTTGGGGACAATAACAAAGGTAAGGTGCTGTCTCGTGGGACCATTCGGGTCAATGAGTCTTTTATCTTGAAGGACGTTGCTTTGGTTTCAAGCCTGCATTTCAATTTGCTCTCTGTTTCGCAACTCCTTCAAGATGGGTTTGAGGTGCGCTTTAAGATTGGACTTTCTCGTGTGCTCGATTCTCAGGGACATCTAGTTTGTGAGATCGTTCCTTTCGGTCGAGTTTTCAGAGCTGATTTCTCTCAGTCTTTCGGTTCTTCTCGCTGTTTGGTTGCTGGATCTTCTTCTGATTTGTGGAAATGGCATAGGAGACTTGGTCACTTGAGCTTCGATCTCCTAGTGAGGTTGAGTTCTCTTGACATGATCTGAGGATTGCCCAAACTTAAGTTTGAGAACGATCTGGTATGCCATCCCTGTCGCCACGGAAAGATGGTGGCTGCTTCCCATCCTCCAGTGACTCAGGTCATGACCACGAGACCCGGTGAGCTACTCCATATGGACACTGTTGGTCCGGCTTGGGTTCGGTCAGAGGGAGGGAAGTGGTACGTTCTTGTGATCGTGGATGATTTTTCTCGCTATTCTTGGGTGTTTTTCATGGAGGGCAAGGACGAAGCGTTTTCTCATGCTCGTGACTTGATCTTGAGGTTGCAAACTGAGTTACCAAAGAATGCCATATGAGCTATCTGCAGTGACAATGGCACTGAGTTCAAAAACTCTCAGTTTGACACCTTCTGTGCTTCCTTGGGTCTTGAACATCAGTTTTCTTCGCCCTATGTCCCTCAGCAGAATGGTGTTGTTGAGCGCAAAAATCGGACTTTGGTTGAAATGGCCAGGACAATGCTCGATGAGCATAGGACTCCTAGGCGTTACTGGGCCGAAGCCATCAACACCGCTTGCCATGTTTCAAACCGCATTTTTCTTCGTGCTTTCTTAAAGAAGACATCCTACGAGTTGCGGTTTGGGCGTCCACCCAAGGTGAGTCATTTTCGAGTCTTCGGTTGCAGGTGCTTTCATTCTTAAGCAAGGTAATCTTGACAAGTTTGAATCTAGATCTTCGGACGGTATATTCCTCGGTTACGCTTCTCATTCACATGCGTACCGTGTGCTTAATCTTGAGACTAACCGTGTCGTGGAGACTTGTGAAGTCACCTTCGACGAAACCATGCCCTCTTCTATTTCTGTCTTTGAACGTGCAGGTGATGAAGAGATGGGTGACAGCATTTTCGTTGAGGATGACGATGACATCGATTGGGATGATCCCAAGCCATCTCAACCAGCTGCCCCAATCGAGCCAGCTTCGACCACTTCGGCTCACGGCCCCGAGCCCTCCACCTCTACTTCATGGGGTCCGTGCGAGCCGCTTCCTCAATCGACTGAAGAGGCCCCAGCTGTGGATGAGGGGGAGGCGACTTCGTCTTTGGGTGCACCTCGACATATCCAGCGACGCCATCCTCCTCAGACCATGATCGGCGACATCGACGAAAGGGTAACGCGTTCCAAGTCTTATCATATTTCCCATTTCGCCCATTCTGCTTTCGTAGCTTCTTTTGAGCCTCGAGATATTGGACACGCACTATCTAATGCCGATTGGGTTAATGCTATGCACGAGGAGTTAGAGAACTTTGAGCGGAACCAAGTGTGGGTTTTAGTTCCACCTCCACCAGAGTGCCACCCCATAGGTACAAAGTGGGTTTACAAGAACAAGCAGAGTGAGGATGGGGTGGTGGTGAGAAACAAGGCGAGATTAGTGGCTCAGGGTTTTTGCCAAAAAGAGGGAATAGACTATGAAGAAACCTTTGCTCCTGTTGCCCGTCTAGAAGCCATTAGGATTCTTTTAGCATTTGTAGCTTCGAAAGGGTTCAAGCTGTATCAGATGGATGTAAAGAGTGCCTTCTTGAATGGGTACATAGAGGAAGAGGTTTATGTGAGGCAACCCCCTGGCTTTGAAAATCCAAAGTACCCCAACCATGTTTTTAAACTCCACAAAGCCTTGTATGGTTTGAAACAAGCCCCGAGAGCCTGGTATGAGCGTTTAAAAGCTTTCTTGCTTGATAAGGGTTTTAGGATGGGTTCCGTAGATAAGACTTTGTTCCTCCTCAAGCAAGGCATAGACATCCTTTTGGTTCAGATATACATGGATGATATAATCTTTGGTGGCTCTTCTCATGCTCTTGTTGCCAAGTTTTCAGATACTATGAGCAGGGAATTTGAGATGAGCATGATGGGCGAATTGACTTTCTTCCTTGGGCTGCAAATCAAGCAAACTCGTGAGGGGACGTTCGTGCACCAAGGCAAGTACACCAAGGACGTGCTCAAGAAATTTGATATGGGTGAGGCCAAGCCTCTTTCGACGCCCATGTCAACCACGATGGCCCTGGATGAGGACAAGGAGGGAGAAGCCGTGGACCAGAAGGAATACTGAAGCATGATCGGGTCCCTGCTGTACCTAACGGCGACGAGACCAGACATCCAGTTCGCAGTCTGCTTATGCGCGCGCTTTCAGTCTTCGCCGCACACGTCTCATCGTCAAGCCATCAAGCGGATCCTCAGGTACCTTCGTTTCACACCCGAGTTTGGTCTTTGGTTTTCAGCCTCCTCCTCTCTTTCTCTTTGTGGGTATTCTGATGCGGATTATGCTGGTTGTCGTGTTGAGAGGAAGTCCACTTCGGGGACTTGTCAGTTTCTTGGATCTTCTCTTGTGTCTTGGTCTTCTCGCAAGCAGTCTAGCGTCGCCCAATCCACCACAGAAGCTGAGTATGTTGCTGCTGCTGCTTGTTGTTCCCAGTTGCTTTGGATGATAGCTACTCTGAGAGACTTTGGGTTAGAGTTTAGGCGAGTGCCTTTGTTTTGTGACAGCACCAGTGCCATAAGTGTAGCCAAAAACCCAGTCCTTCACTCAAAGACAAAGCACATAGAAGTTCGCTTTCACTTCTTGCTTGGCCACTATGAGAAAGGTGATATCGATCTGCACCACATTGATACCCAAAACCAGCTCGCAGATATCTTCACCAAACCACTTGACCAAGCCCAGTTTGCTCGCTTGCGAGGGGAGCTTGGAGTTTGTTTCCCTTTTTAGAGGAGGGGAATTTTGGTTGTTGTATTCTAGTTTTGCTTTTCTTTGTAGTTTAGCCTTTGTTTTTGTTTTTATATCATTCTTGCATATCATATCATCATGTATCATATTGCATCCTAAGCTTCATCCTTATAGTAGCTAGATTGACACTATGCTCTTGTTGGGGATGTTATGGATATACAATGATGTGCTTTTGGCTTAGGCTCCTTTTGATCAATTGATACATGTTATGAGCTAAGCTTGTTTTCCAAACTGTGAACTTGATTAAAACTTGTTGAAACATGAAATGTGTTCACCACTACTTGTGGCACTAGCATGTGTAGAATGTGTCGAGATCTTTTTCTTGCTTCATGTATATGCTTAGTTGCTACGGCTCATACTTTGAGTTACACACTTGCTTGAGAAACTTGAATTTGTGCTAAAATTTTAAAATCAAACTCAGTGATTTGAAAAGATCGGGATGGGTCTGTACTATCCTATGTCAGAGTATCGAGACAGCTCCAAATTGCACTTATTGGTGAACTTGAGCTCTGTAATGGATACCGAGATCATTGTCTTAAGTTTCTGATTGCCTTTGGCATAGGCTTGACATGGTCGCTAAGTCAGGTTTTGATGGCACAGATAACCTCCCGCACACACTTGTCTGACAAACTTTGGTAATAAGCTGCATAACTCCGATAAATTTCAATTGGTGTCTAAAATTTGATCAAACCACAAGTTTGTCTCATGACATGATGTGTGAACTTTGTTTGGGGTAGTTCACTTTGCATACATGTGTAGCACAAGGTCGATCTCCTGTCTACTTTTGCTATGTGCTCCTTTGGTGGTGAACCCTCTTTTAAAATTGCTCAAACTTGATCAAAATTGCTTAAATGCCATATTTCGTCTCATTTGGTCACTTTGAGCATTTGCTAGCACTTGTATGTGTTGCTATATACATGACAGCATCAACTAGAGCCTCTTTTCAATCTACTTACTATAATCTTGAAGCTTCTGCATTCGTGCATTTCTGCATTCATAGCATGATTTGAGGGGGAGATGCAATCTTTGGGCTCTAACTTGATAAGTGCATGTGTCAACAAGGGGGAGAAGTTTTCCACACTCACAATGACACAAGGGGAGAAATATTCAGAAAAGGGGAAGAAACTTCCAATTTCACCTAAAGTTGAGAGATATGCATTCATTTGAGAAAGATTGCACTTGCTCAGGGGGAGTTGCATTTAAGGTGTTTTGCTAGATGTGTTGAGCCTTTGCCTCTTCTGGAGGGTCTAGCAGGTTTTCGGTTTTTCGAGCTTTGCTAGTGGTGTTGAGCCCGTTGCCTCTTCTTGAGGGCTAGCTTTGTTTCACTTGGTTGCGTCGAGCCGTTGCCCATGTCTTTGGGGACCAAGTTTTGCTCATTTTCAAATGACCCGGTTCTTGGCTTTTCTTTGGCTTTTGGTCATTTGGGTGAGTTCTTTCTTTTCTCTTCTTCTTCTTTTTCTTTTGCTCAAGCTGTTCGTGTATTGGTGTTGACAATGCACTCATCAAGGGGGAGATTGCGAACACAAGGTTGACAAGTACCCTTGTGTGTTCGTTTTGTGATGAGTGATTGTCAATGTGATCCACGAAGTGGGTTGAGTGGTGACTAACCCTACCATGGCGAAAGCTATGTGTGCGACATGTCTTTTGGCTTGTGTTGTGCAGGTGTGGAGCTCGGATGCGGTGGTCAACGGCGAGGTGAAGGTCAAGGAGGACGTGCCGTGCCGACAGACCGGGAGCGGTGAAGGACGGACGTGAGGCTTGGACCGAGGGACCCAGAGGCCGGGTGACTAGCCGCGGTGGCTGACACTTGGGACATCGACAAGTGCAAGAAGACATGGAGTGACGGTGTTGACCGGGTCAAGACGGCGGACGCGTGAGTCGAGCGAGGCTCAGGAGGACTTGGCGGGCCGGCTGGTCGAGGACGGCGGTGACACGCGTCGGATGGCGGGGGACACGTATGGAGTACGCTACTCGCAGACGGTTTGATGGTTTGGACCTCAAAACCATCGGATGGACGGTTTACGGGTTTGGGCCTCAAAACCCGGGCGGAGGTTCCGAGGAGGGACGGACGGCACGTGGCGGCATCGGGGAGTTTGCGTCGAGGCGAAGCTACCGATGAGAAGGCGCGGTGGCCGTCGGATCAAGATTACACCGGGTTGGACAACAATGCCCTTGGGCTTAGCGGTTCAACTCATTTGTATCCAGGGGCAAAACTAGGAATGTGTAATAGCCCTGTTAAATAGGATGAGGGAGCCCCCATCTCCCTCACCTCCTCCGGTTTTCATTTTCTCCTTTAGGGTTTCTTCCTCTAGTTTGCTTCCATGTATGAGAGAGGTCCACAACTCAAATTGTGACTTGGTTTTCAAGGAATCGGTGGCCGTAACCACCGTATGCCCTCCGAGATTCATGATTTAGTTGTGTTCTTGATGTGATTTTGGTGTTCTTCACGAGCTCCTTTTGTCCCCTCTTGTTTCCCCTCTCGTTTCTTCATTTTGGGATGGTTTTGGTTCGTTCTTGTTGCCTTGGATCGATCAATGACATGAGTAGAAGCTTTCCACCGAAGGAAATCCACTAATTCCTCACGAGATCGCAGATCCGAGCAATTTAAGTTCTTGACCTATTTTTGGGGGATTCTTCAATTCCTTCGATTCACGGAGTTAGAGTTTGTTTCGGGCCATGATCCTTTAGAGGTTGCCTTTCTACTCGCTTGTGAACCCTTGTGCAAAGTTTCAAGTCATTTGGAGTTGATTTGATCAAGTTATGGCTTGATTTGATTTTTCCCGAGAAACTACTCGTTCATACCGGTCGTGTCCGATATGATCTAGGACGTGTCCGATATTTCTCACTTTGGAGTTTTGAGCTGAAATTTGGTGGAGACCTTCCCTTGGTGTCTAAAGAGCTATGGTTAAAATTTCATGATTTTTGGACACCATTTGACGGGGTTTTGGATTTTTCTCTTTTGGTCAGCTTGCTGCTGAAAATACCGGACGTGTCCGAAAATACCGGACGTGTCCGATATAATACCGGACGTGTCCGATATTTGCAGGAGCAGTGCTGTTTTCTTTTGGGAGTTTGCTCGTTTGGGCTTTGATCTGTGTTCCGTTTGCTCTGTGGTGACCCGCTGTGTTCTGAGGGAGCATCCACCCTTCTCTAGGGTCGTGGTCATCAAGTCTTTCGTATATGCTTTTTGGGGATTGATGTTGGGACAGTGGTCGAAGATTTCGAAAGAAATTTGAGGCTCCCATTCACCCCCCCTCTGGTCGCCGTTTCCGGTCCTTCAGTCGGAACCTTCAAGAGTTGCAGTTCATGTAAATAAATAATCTGAACTGTAGCACTTAGTTGTAAGTGTGTCGTTAGTAAGTCCTATCGCTAGCCCCCGATGTCCGAGTAGTAATCATCCTAGCAGTTAGTAGGAGTATGATGCGACCTTGTATGTGCGGCTATAATGTATTGTATGTGGTGTGTTTTAATAAATCGTGCATACTTGTCTGTTTTGAATGTTTCCCCTCTGCTTAGACGCCAACGGGATATCTTCTTATCGTTGCTAATTAAAAGCAACAGATGGAAAGGAGATCCGCCCGGATCCAGCAACGCCGCGAATGGCAAGCTGAAAGGCAAGGACAGGAAGAAGAGGAACATGTTGCACCACCACCTAGAGGCAGGCAAAATCGTGGAAGACAGCAAAATGGCGGGCGGCAACCAGAATCATGGGCAAGGGCAACCACTTGGCAATAACATACAAGCACAAGGAGGTGCTAACCAGGGAATAGAAGAACAAGTTATCCAGGAAAATAATCAAGGACAAGAAGAAGAACTTCCGCCACCTCTACCCACATTAGCAGAAATTATGGATCGCCAGACACACCTTATGGAAACACTGGCTAGAAGGCGTGACCATGCACAAGGGAAAATGGCGGCATTTATGAGGCTTAACCCACCCACCATTGATAGTTTTGAAGACGACCCACTAGTAGCAGATGACTGGCTGCGCACCATTACTAAGAAATTGAACGTGGTGGAAGCAACCGACGAGGAGAAAGTCACCCTAGCCACACACCAGCTAGTTGGAGCTGCAGGAGAATGGTGGGAAAATTGCCAAGATGCAGTTGACGACCCTGAAGCTATCACTTGGGAGGAGTTTATAGAACAATTTCGCAACTACCACATCCCTGAAGGAATGATGGAAATGAAGGCTGAGGAGTTTTGCTACCTAAGGCAAGGTGCCATGACAGTAAACCAGTACATTAGGAAATTCATGAAGCTATCTCGCTATGCACTAGAAGTTGTCAATACCGATAAGAAGAAACACATATGCTTTAGAAGGGGACTTAACTCAGTTTTGAGGACGCAAATAATCAGCCACGTCTATCCTGATTTGAACACCATGATGAATCGCACCATCCTACTAGAAGCAGAGCACTTAAAGGCGGAAGGAGAAAAGAAGCGCAAATTTAACCTGCAACGTGCACGACAGCAAGAAGGACACAAAGGGTTAAGACCAACAATACTCCAAGGTACCAACCCACTATGCAGTACAGAACACTTAGATCTAGTTCCCAGCAAGCAGCCCCTACCTATCGAAGCTACAACACAAGAAAACAGCCCAATGATAATAATAACACAACTGCATCCTCGGATCAGACGTGCTTTGGATGCTGAAAACCAGGACATAAGATAGCACAATGCCCATACCTCAACAAATCAATAGCCCCTGCTCCCGCATATTCCACGGCAAGTAACCGAACTGCAGCCTCAGGAGTTGGACGCACTGGACCTCAGAAGTTTGGACAGCAGACAAGGAACACTCAGACGTTTGGACAAGGCCGAGTCAACCACATAAATGCAGAAGAAGTATAGGCAGCGCCTGACGTTGTGTACGGTGAGTTCCTCGTTAACTCCGCTTCTGCAAGCGTGTTGTTTGATTCTAGAGCCTCGCACTCGTTTGTTTCTGCTTGTTTTGTGCTTAAAAATAATTTATGAACCGTGTTACTCCCCACCCCTCTCATGATACGCACCCCTGGAGCTGTCCTCAAATGTTCTTTAAAATGTCCTCGAGTTAAAATAATGATAGATGGAGTTGAGTTCCAAGCAGATTTGGCAGTACTAAAGATAGAAGGGCTAGATGTAATTTTGGGAATGGACTGGTTAAGAAAACACCATGAGAATATATCTAGCATAGATAGGACCGTGACATTAATAAATCACAACGGAATAAAAGTAGAATGCCACCCACAAGCTCCAAAAGCTCAGCCAATGGTATGCAGTATAGAAGCTAAAACAATAGAAGAGGTACCAGTAGTATGCGAATATCCCGACGTATTCCCTGAAGATCTCCCAGGAATGCCACCGGATAGATATTTGGAATTTATTATTGATTTAATACCCGGAACCGCCCCAACAGCAAAGAGACCGTACCGAATGGCGGCCAACGAACTGGAAGAATTAAAAAAATAATTACGGGAATTACAGGAAAAAGGATACATCAGACCAAGTTCATCACCATGGGGATCACCGGTTTTATTTGTAAAGAAGAAGGATAGAAGTCTCCGAATGTGCATAGATTATCGATCGCTAAATGAAGTCACGATCAAAAATAAATACCCACTACCTCGGATCGATGACTTATTTGACCAACTGAAGGGAGCCAAATATTTCTCAAAGATAGACTTGAGGTTAGGCTACTATCAATTAAAAATCCGACTCAGTGACATACCAAAAACAGCATTTGTAACTTGCTATGGACAATACGAGTTTACTGTAATACCGTTTGGGCTTACAAACGCACATGCATATTTTATGAACTTAATGAACAAAGTATTCATGGAAGAGCTAGATAAGTTCGTAGTAGTATTTATTGATGACATTCTCATATACTCGAAAAGTGCTGAAGAACATGAACAACATCTGAGAGGAGTATTGAATAAATTAAGAACCCACGAGCTGTATGCCAAATTTAGCGAATGTGAGTTTTGGCTACAAGAAGTTGCTTTTCTAGGACATATCATTACCGCAGATGGAGTAAAAGTGGACCCAGAAAAAGTAAAAGCAGTGGCACAATGGAAGCAACATGTGAATGTAACGGAGATACGAAGCTTTCTGGGATTAGCCGGTTACTACCGAAGGTTTATTGAAGGGTTTTCAAAAATTGCTAGACCCAAGACTGCCTTGACCCAAAACGAAAAAGAGTTCAAATGGACGGAAGCATGCAAAAAGAGTTTCCAAGAATTAAAGACAAGGTTAACTACAGCCCCTGTACTCACGCTACCCGATATACACAAAGACTTTATAGTATATTGTGACGCCTCCCGACAAGGCTTGGGATGCGTCCTAATGCAAGATGACAGAGTCGTTGCCTACGCCTCGAGACAGTTAAAAAAGCACGAAGAAAATTATCCGACGCACGACCTGGAATTGGCAGCCGTAGTGCACGCACTAAAAATATGGAGACACTACCTGATCGGAAATAAATGTGAAATATTCACAGACCACAAGAGCTTGAAGTATATATTTACCTAACCTGACCTAAATCTACGGCAAAGAAGATGGTTAGAATTAATTAAGGATTACAACCTGAGCATACAATACCATCCAGGGAAGTCCAACGTAGTTGCCGACGCCATGAGAAGGAAATCTTATTGCCACTATCTCACAGCTTTAAATCGAAGACCAGAGCTAGCACAGGAAGTCCACCATTTAAACCTACAAATTGTACCATATGGCGCTTTAAATACCCTACATGTGAGTCCAATGTTGGAAGACCAGATAAAAGAAGCCCAGGTCAAGCACAAGGAGATAGAACGCCTCAAGAAGAAAAGTGCGGTAAAAGAAATCCAGGGATTTAAAGTCGACGAACAAGGAATATTATGGTATGAAGATCAAATATGCGTACCTCAGAATGGGAAGCTCAGGAAGTTAATTTTGGATGAAGCCCACTGTTCAGCATACCCCATCCATCCAGGATCAACAAAAATGTATATGGATCTCAAACAAAAATATTGGTGGACTGGAATGAAAGCAGATATCGCAGACAATGTGGCGCGCTGCGACACATGTTGGCGAGTAAAAGCAGAACATCAACGCCCAGCAGGACTACTTCAACCATTGAAAATCCCGGTATGGAAATGGGACGAGATCAGTATGAATTTTATAGTAGGACCGCCAAAAACCCAAAGAGGAAATGATTCAATATGGGTTATAGTAGACATACTGATTAAAGTAGCTCATTTTATCCCGGTAAAGGCCATATATCGAGGAGATAAATTGGCATAGCTATATATACATA
The DNA here is from genome assembly GCF_019320115.1 of Miscanthus floridulus. Taxonomy (NCBI): domain Eukaryota; kingdom Viridiplantae; phylum Streptophyta; class Magnoliopsida; order Poales; family Poaceae; genus Miscanthus; species Miscanthus floridulus. The sequence continues at coordinate 78,556,971 of NC_089589.1, forward strand.
ATATTCTCCGACTACATAGAGTACCAAGTAGGATTGTGTCAGATCGGGGCACACAATTCATAGCACGCTTCTGGAAAAGCTTGCATGCTACCTTGGGAACCCACCTAGACTACAGCTCAGCATACCACCCGCAAACCGACGGGCAAACAGAATGGGTAAACCAAATATTGGAAGACATGTTACAAGCCTGTGAACTCACCTATGGGAAAGACTGGGAAAGGAGCCTATCTTTCGCTGAATTTTCGTACAATAATAGCTATCAAGCAAGTTTGAAAATGGCCCCATTTGAAGCATTATATGGAAGAAGGTGTAGAACCCCATTAATGTGGTCCAAGGTTGGAGAACGGACTCTGTTTGGACTGGATATGATCAAAGACGCTGAAGAACAAGTAGCAAAGATCCGAGAGAATTTCAAGGCCGCACAAAGCCGACAGAAAAGCTACGCGGACACACAACGAAGACCGTTGGAATTTTAGGCAGTGGATTTTGTATACTTGAAAGTATCCCGAATTAGAGGCACCCAAAGAATTCAAGTCAGAGGGAAGTTAGCACAGCAATACATTGGACCATATAAGATCATTGAAAGAATTGGAGCTGTAGCTTACCGCTTAGAGTTGCCTTCAGAAATGTCAGACATACACAACACATTTCATGCGTGAAAGATCCTAATATGGCTAGAGAGGGGTGAATAGCCTATTTAAAAATCTACAAGATCACAAGAGTAGTTTGATTAGTATGACAAATAGCAAAATGCAAACTTGCCACCTATCCAACAATTCTAGTTACTATAATCACTAGGCACACAAAAGGTTGAGTCACTACTCACTAAGAGCTCTCATACTTGCTACACTAAAGACTCCACTAAATGATCTTAAGCTACAAAGCAAGCTCTCAATTCTAGCTACACTAAAGAGCTTGCTACAACTAGTTGCGGGAATGTAAACGAGTGAGTAGGGTGATTATATTGCCGCGTAGAGGAGTGAACAAATCACAAGATAAATACCAATTCAATCACCGGGAGAATACCAAAGGGCAAGAGACAACCAATTTTTCTCCCGAGGTTCACGTGCTTGCCGGCACGCTAGTCCCCATTGTTTCATCCAACACTTGGTGGTTCGGCGGCTAAGAGGTATTGCACGAACCTCGTCCACACAATTGGACACCGCAAGAACCTACCAACAAGTAAGGTAACTCAATGACACGAGCAATCCACTAGAGTAACCTTTCGGCTCTATGCCAGGGAAGGTACAAGACCCCTCACAATCACCCACGAACAATCACCAACATGTGCCAAAGCTCCTCCGCTGCTCCAAGCCGTCTAGGGGGCGACAACCACCAAGAGTAATAAGAACTCGGCAGCCACAACAATCCCCAAGTGCTACTAGATGCAATCACTCAAACAAATGCACTAGGAATCACTCCCAATCTCATTATGATGATGAATCAATGATGGAGATGAGTGGGAGGTGTTTGCTTAGGCTCAAAAGGATGTCAAGTATGTCAAAGTGCCAAGAGAGTGAGCCTAGGACTGGCCAAACACTATTTATAGACGTCCCTTCGAAATAGAGCCGTTGGCCAGCCGCTAGCGGACCGGACGCACATGACCGGACACGGCTCCGTGTCAAGTCACACGAGTCCGGTCGCTAAAAGGCTGCCATGCGTCCCTTTGTTCAACTGTGTTCATCAGATTTCAACGGTCGAAAACGATCAGCACGTAAGTCAAAGACTGACCGGACGCTGTGTCACTCAGAGTCCAGTCAACAACATAGAGGTCAGGTCCAGCGTCCGGTCAAGGACCGACGCCGCCTTTTCTTTTTCTATCTCCTCAAACACTTCTCCCTTGCTTCCAACTTGCTAACCACAAAGTGTAAAACTTGTGTGCACGTGTGTTAGTATTTTCCAAAGCATTTTACAAGGGTCAAAGTTAGCACACTAGGTTCCTAAATGCATATACAAAAGTCATGTCACCTAGTGGCACTCGATAAAACCGTTTAGCCAAAGATTTCCCCTCTTTACAGTACGGCTATCGATCCTAAGTGCACTTACACCCTGTATGGTGTCTTAAGTGCCAACACAAAAACCTATCAAATACCTTTGCCTTGATCATCTCAGTTTTTGTTTTTCTCTTTCTTCTTTTCCATGTTGAGCACTTGATCATCATCACATGTGGTCATCTCATCATCTCTTGAGTGTCACCATGCTCCACACTTGGATTGCACCAACCTAGCTCATATCACAACTTATGACAAAGGTTAGTGCTAGGTCTCATCAATTATCCAAAACCAAACTAAGGCTTTCAATCTCCCCTTTTAGGTAATTGATGACAACCCATGTACAAAGATGTTCAATAAATTCTTTTTGGATTCATGTCGCTTGCCCAAGCATATTACCATGTGTAAAGATTATGGACAAGTTTCATCAACCCAAATTGGTAGTATTAGGTCCCCCTACATATGTGCTAGGAGTTTGGATTTGAAAGCTTGCACATATGCATGGATAGAAAGTTTGGGAGAGCAATAGCTACCAAATGATGCTAAGGTGAAAAGAATGGACCTTTGAAGCGTGATACCAATCGGAGTTGCCAATATACACCATCCTTAGCACCATTAGTAACTAAACATTCACAAAAACTAGAAACCTCGTGAGATCAAAATTATATGAAAGGGTCTAGTTTTTACATGATAAGCACAAGTTTAGTTACTCTTCATATTCTTATGCATGCTAGTTTTCATTTCATCAATCATTTTCTACAATCTAGCATACACCACACAAGCATGAATAGAGAATTTAGAACTTGTGCCATGCAAGCAAACATACGTAATGCACATACAAATGCAACATACAAGTTTATGAGCTTGCTCCCCTACTTGTGTGCTTCAAATTTTAATTGATCCCTTTACAATGTCATTTCATTTGTTTGCTCCCCCTATCTCTTATTATCTTTGTGAATTCTCTCGCCCTTTGTCAACAATTAGCATAAAAGGTGAGCTTAAATTCTAGATATGTTGGGGTGAAACCATGTGAAATGAGGATCATTTTCCCAATTTGGCTCAATCTAGATCGCTTGCAAAAGATATTTAACTCGGTTTGATCCAAGGGCAAGCTTCTTCACACCTCCAAATAAGAGTTATCATGCACCATGTTGAGTTAAACACTTATAGCTCATTTTCTAGATTAAACACTAGGTTCACAAGCCCACAAACATGTCATATGCTACCACTAGATCATTTCAAGCATACAAGTAATAGTGGTACCATACAAGCATCAAATTCATTTGATTTTCATGAATGAGTCTAAGACATGATAGGAATGACTAGATGCACTAAGCAAGTCCTTAGCAATGGATGAATAACATGTCAATCAACTTTACCTTGCTTTGCTCGAAGGAGAGGCATGTTATATAATGGAGGTGCATCAACATATATTTGAGAAGTCAAGTATGTTCAATTCATTCCTTAACTTGCAAAACCTCTTCTCATCAAGTGGCTTGGTGAAAATATCGTCAAGTTGATCATTGGTGCCCACACTCTCTATGCAAATGTCCCCCTTTTGTTGGTGATCTCTTATGAAATGATGGCGGACATCTATGTGCTTTGTTCTTGAATGTTGAATCAGGTTGTTGGTGAGCTTCACGACACTCTCATTGTCACATAGCAATGGCACTTGTTTGAATTTGATTCCAAAGTCACTCAAAGTAGCCTTAATCCAAAGTAATTGAGCACAACAACTATCGGCCAAAATGTACTCTTCTTCAGCGGTTGAAAGTGCTACACTATTTTGCTTCTTTGATGACCAAGACACAAGTGATCTTCCCAATAGTTGACATGTGCCCGATGTGCTTTTTCTCTCAACTTTTCTTCCCGCATAATCGGAGTCTGAATACCCAACCAACTCAAATCTAGCTCCTTTGGGATACCACAATCCAACATTTTGTGTATGCTTCAAGTACCTCAATATTCTCTTTGTTGCCTTCAAGTGACTCTCTCTTGGTGAGGCTTGAAATCTAGCACACATGCAAACACTAAAAATCACATCCAGCCTTGATGCGGTCACATAGAGTAGGCTTCCAATCATAGACCGATACATCTTTTGATCCACCATGTTGGTACTAGCATCATTATCCAAGCTTCAATTTGTCCCCATTGGTGTACTAATTGCTTTAGCATCATCCATGCCAAACTTCTTGAGCATGTCTTTGATGTACTTGCCTTGAAACACAAATGTGCCACTCTTCAATTGCTTGATTAGTAGGTCAAGGAAGTAACTAAGCTCTCCAATCATAGACATCTTAAATTCACTTGCCATCATCTTTCTAAACTCCTCACAAAAATCTTGATTGGTTGATCCAAAAATAATGTCATCAACATAGATTTGCAACACAAACAAGTCATTGCCTAGCTTCTTGGTGAAGAGCGTGGTGTCAACCTTGCCCATCTTGAATCCCTTAGAGAGTAGGAAATCCCTCAATCTCTCATACCATGCTCTTGGTGCTTGCTTCAAACCATACAAAGCCTTTCTCAACTTGTAGACATGGTTGGGTTTCTTCTCATCTTCAAAACTGGGAGGTTGCTCAACATACACAAGCTCATTGATGTACCCATTTAGAAATGCAGTTTTCACATCCATTTGGTACAATTTGATGTTGTGGGCACAAGCATAGGCTAACAAGATCCTAATTGCTTCCAATCTTGCAACCGGGGCATATGTTTCTCCAAAGTCAAGACCTTCAACTTGAGTGTAACCTTGAGCCACTAATCTTGCTTTGTTCCTTACAACTTCCCATCTTGATCTTGCTTGTTGCAAAAGACCCATTTAGTTCCAATCACATTATGATCCTTAGGCCTCGTAACTAACTCCCATACTTGATTTCTTGTAAAGTTATTTAGCTCTTCATGCATAGCATTCACCCAATCAACATCCAACAAAGCTTCATCAATCTTCTTAGGTTCAATGGAAGACACAAATGAGAAGTGTTCACAAAATGATGCCAATCTTGATCTTGTTTGTACACATTTTGAGATATCACCAATGATAGAATCTAGTGGATGATCTCTTGCAACATTGCTTGGTTGGAGCACTTGCGCTTGATTGCTTGTATTTGATTGATCACTTGGTTGAGATGATGAACTAGCCACTTGTTGATTTTGCACTTGAGATGATGGACTAGCTTGACTTGTACCAACTTGCATATTTAAGTTAGAGAGCACTTGATCTTTGTCATCTTCAACTTCAATCACCTCTCTAGGCATCATATCACCAATATCCATATTCTTCATTGCATTGACCAATTGAGTGTCTCTCACATCATCTAGATTCTCATCTTCTTCTTGGGAACCATTGGTTTCATCAAATTCCACATCATGAACCTCCTCAAGAGTACCGCTAGCTAAATTCCAAACTCTATAAGCCTTGCTAGTAGTGGAGTAACCAAGCAAGAAACCTTCATCACATTTCTTCTCAAACTAGCTCAATCTTGTGCCTTTCTTCAATATGTAGCATTTGCAACCAAAAACCCAAAAATATGCAATGTTGGGCTTTCTTCCATTCAAGAGCTCATATGGTGTCTTCTCCATCATGGGGTGATAATAGAGTCAATTGCTATAGTAGCAAGCCATGTTGATTGCTTCGGCCCAAAATGAATGACTCACATTATACTCACTCAACATTGATCTTGCCATGTCAATCAAAGTTCTATTTTTTCGCAACTAGGCCATTTGATTGTGGACTGTACTTGGCTGAGAATTGATGTCTAATCCCAAACTCATCACACAAATCAACAACTCTTGTATTCTTGAATTCACTTCCATTGTCACTTCTTACTTTCTTGATGGTTGTTTCAAACTCATTGTGTATTCTCTTGATGAAAGCTTGAAGGTTGCAAACACATCACTCTTGTCAACAAGAAAGAACACCTTTGTATATCTAGTGAAATCATCCATAATCACAAATCCATATTTGTTTTCACCAATGCTAGTTTAAGTGGTTGGTCCAAATAAATCCATGTGCAACAACTCAAATGCCTTAGATGTATTCATCATGCTCTTCTTAGGATGTGTGTTGCCAACTTGCTTGCCGGCTTGACATGCACTACAAAGCTTATCCTTCTCAAATGTGACATCTTTCAAGCCTCTAACTAGATCATGCTTAATCAACTTGTTCAATTGTTTCATTCCAACATGACCAAGCCTTCTATGCCATAACCAACCCATGCTAGATTTAGTGAGCAAACATGTTGACAATTGAGCTTCACTAGCATTGAAATCAACCAAGTATAGATTCTCATATCTAAAACCTTTGAATATCAAGTTAGAACCATCTACACTTATGATCTCTACATCATCAACTCCAAATATGTACTTGAAACTAAGATCACAAAGTTGAGCTACTCACAATAGGTTGAAGTTCAAGCTCTCTACTAGTAGCACATTGGAAATGCTCAAGTCATTGGATATTGCAATCTTACCAAGCCCTTTGACCTTGCCTTTCCCATTATCACCAAATGTTATACTATCAATCCCATTGTCATCATTTGAGTTGATTGAATTGAACATTCTTGAATCACCGGTCATGTGTTGTGTGCACCCACTATCAAGCACCCAATGCCTTCCATCGGCTTTATAGTTTACCTACAAAAGAAAATTGATTCTTTTCAGGTACCCAAACTTGCTTGGGTCCTTGAAGGTTAGTCACTAAGGTCTTTGGTACCCAAATGGCTTTCTTCTTTGAGCCCACAATAGGTGTACCAATGAACTTAGCCTTCACACCATTCACACCCTTGGTAAGCATGTAACAAGAATCAAAACAAATTGAGGATACATTAGCATTGATCTTGTTCATGTTCTTTATGCAAGATTGCTCTAAGTGCCCTACTTGCTTGCATCTATTGTGAAACCAACCATTGCTCTTCACAAAGCTAGCTTTGGGAGTAGCAAAGGCTGCCTTGCCTTTCTTGGGGGTATAGTCCAATCCCTCTTTGTTAAGAGAGAACCTTTGGCTACCCAAGCACTTTAGCAAGCGGGCCTCACTGCCATAGGCCTTGCCTAGGGCATGAGTGAACTCATCTACCTCTCTCTTGAGAGTCTCATTTTCAACCATTAGTGAGGCATCACAAGTGAAACCATCACTAGTAGTAGAGGTCGGAGTGGTAGTGGTGGTGGATGATGAGCTACAAGAAGGGTTAGTGGGAGCAACAACAATAGGTTCATAAAATGAATCTTCAATAATGTCACATGTTATGCCCACATCACATGATACTATAACCCTTTCCTTTTCTTGTTCAAGAAGCAAGGAGTGAGCCTTTTCAAGCTTCGTGTGAGCTTTGCCAAGCTTCTCATGGGCTTCCACTAGCCTCTCATGAGTAGCGTTGAGCTCATCAAAGGATTGCTCAAGAGCACTAAGCTTCTTTTGCAATTCTTTGCACTTCTTGCTTTTCTTGTTAATTATTGAGTCGGCTTGTTCTAGCATGTTCATTAGTTGTTCATTTGAGAAATCATCATCATCACTATCATTTTCACTTTCACTATCATCATTTTTACTCTCATCATATTTTACCTTGGAGCCCTTGGCCATGAGGCATGATGGAGTGTCAAATAGGGAAGGCTTGTTGTTGATAGCAATGCTTGCTAGAGCCTTCTTCTTGGATGCCTTGTCATCATCACTTGAATCATCATCGGTGGAGGCATCACTATCCCATATGACAACATAGGATCCACCCTTTTTTTCTTGAAGGTCATCTTCTTCTCTTTCTTCTCCTTCTTCTCTTTCTTCTCCTTCTTCTCATTATCCTCATTGTCACTATTGTTGGGACAATCCACTACAACATGATCGTGGCTCTTGCACTTGTAACACAACCTCACATACTCCTTGTTCTTGAAGTGGTCTCTTCTCTTCCTTGCACCATAGCCTTTCTTCTTCATCATCTTACTAAACTTGCGCACAAAGAGAGCTAGTGCTTCATCATCACTTTCATCATGAGAGCATTCTTCATCACTTGATTCTTCCTTCTTAGCCTTGCCCTTGCTCTTGTTCTTGGAGGATGAAATGCTGGCATTGAATGGCACACTCTTCTTCTTCTTGTCTTCCTCCTTCACAATTTCTTCACCATCACTATTGTATTGGTCCTCGGTCATCACATCACCAAGCACCTCATTTGGAGTGACATCCTTCAATCCACCTCTAAAGATGATAGTTCTCAATGTCTTGAATCTCTTTGGCAAACACATCAAGAACTTATGAGAGAAGTCCTCATCCTTCACCTTCTCACCCAAACTCTTGAGATTATTGATGATGACTGTAGCCTATAGAAAATCTCTAGAATGGACTCATCATCCTTCATCTTGAAGTTTGATAGCTTGTCTTTGAGCATGTAGAGCTTGACACTTTTTACCGTTGAAGTGCCCTCATATGTTTCTTCTAGTCTCACCCAAACTTCACTTGCCTTCTCAAGATCTTTGATTTGCTCAAACACCTTTGAATCAATGCCATTGTATATTGTGTTGAGTGCCATAGTGTTGTATTGCTTGTTGATCTTATCATTGTCGGTGAGATTGGTAGGGTCAATGATCACAAACTCATTCTCTACCACATCCCACACCTTGTCATTGATTGAACCAAGGTTCATCTTCATCTTTCTCTTCCAATAATCAAAAGATATGCCATCAAAAAATGGTGGTTTACCTCCAACATGGTTGAACACAATTTGAGCCATAATTTGCACCAAAGGTTGTTAAGCCATGAAACAAATGGTGACCATGGCTCCGATACCACTTGAGGGGGGTGAATAGCCTATTTAAAAATCTACAAGATCACTAGAGCAATTTGATTAGTATGACAAATAATGAAATACAAACTTGCTCTAGCTCTACAAGGGTTGCAAGCCACCTATCCAAATATTCTAGTTACTATAATCACTAGGCACACAAAAGGCTAAGTCACTACTCACTAAGAGCTCTCACACTTGCTACACTAAAGAGCTCCACTAGATGATCTTAAGCTACAAAGCAAGATCTCAATTCTAGCTACACTAAAGAGCTTGCTACAACTAGTTTGCGGGAATGTAAACGAGTGAGTAGGGTGATTATACCGCTGTGTAGAGGAGTGAATCAACCATAAGATCAATACCAATTCAATCACCAGGAGAATACCAAAGGGCAAGTGACAACCAATTTTTCTCTCAAAGTTCACGTGCTTGCTGGCATGCTAGTCCCCGTTGCGTCGACCAACACTTGGTGGTTTAGCGGCTAAGAGGTGTTTCACGAACCTCGTCCACACAATTGGACACCGCAAGAACCTACCCACAAGTGAGGTAACTCAATGACACGAGCAATCCACTAGAGTTACCTTTCGACTCTCTACCAGGGAAGGTACAAGACCCCTCACAATCACCGGAGCCAGCCACGAACAATCACCAACACATGCGGAAGCTCCTCCGCTGCTCCAAGCCATCTAGGTGGGGGCAACCACCAAGAGTAACAAGAACTCCGTAGCCACAATGATCCCTAAGTACCACTAGATGTAATCACTCAAGCAAATGCACTAGGAATCACTCCCAATCTCACTATGGTGATGAATCAATGATGGAGATGAGTGGGAGGTGTTTGCTTAGGCTCACAAGGATGTCAAGTATGTCAAAGTGCCAAGAGAGTGAGCCTAGGACCGGCCAAACACTATTTCTAGATGTCCCTTCGAAATAGAGCCGTTAGCCAGCCGCGAGCTGACCAGACGCACCTGACCACACGCGGCTCCACGTCAGGTCACCCGAGTCTGGTCGCTAGATGGCTGCCACGCGTCCCATCATTTAGCTGCTTTCTTTAGATTTCAATGGTCAAAAATGATCAGCACGTAAGTCAAAGACTGACCAGACATGCTCCTCAAAATGACCTGACTCTGTGTCACTTAGAGTCTAGTCAACCACAGAGAGGTTCCAGAGCACAAAAAATGGGACCGAACATGACAGGTCAGGAATGACCGGATGCGCCGGTGAGTCTGGTCAGTACAACATTTCTCACCGCACGCTCTCCTCAGCTACTGACCTAACGCATGAACAGTGTTCGAGCAACATCAGGTCGCGCGGTTCTCTCCAGCATCCGATCATGAGGCCACCTGCCAACTTCTGTGCGCATGATGACCGGACGCAGCGCTGGAGTCAAGTCCAGCGTCCGGTCAGGGACCGACGCCGCCTTTTCTTTTCCTATCTCCTCAAACACTTCGCCCTTGCTTCCAACTTGCTAACCACAAAGTGTAGAACTTGTGTGCACATGTGTTAGCATTTTCCAAAGCATTTTACAATGGTCAAAGTTAGCACACTAGGTTCCTAAATGCATATGCAAAAGTCATGTCACCTAGTGGCACTCGATAAAACCGTTTAGCCAAAGATTTCCCCTCTTTATAGTATGGCTATCAATCCTAAGTGCACTTATACCATGTATGGTGTCTTAAGTGCCAAAACAAAAACCTATCAAATACCTTTGCCTTGATCATCTCGGTTTTTGTTTTTCTCTTTCTTCTTTTCCAAGTTGAGCACTTGATCATCATCACAGGTGGTCATCTCATCATCTCTTGAGTGTCACCATGCTCCACACTTGGATTGCACCAACCTAGCTCATATCACAACTCATGACAAAGGTTAGTGCTAGGTTTCATCAATTATCCAAAACCAAACTAGGGCTTTCAATGTGTCTCAATTAAAACAATGCTTAAGAGTATCGGAGGAGCAAACCCCCATAGAAGTAATGGACCTGTAGCCTGACTTATAGTACCAAGAGAGATCGATTAAAATTTTGGATATTGCCACTCAACAAACAAGTCGAACAACAGTGAGGTTTTGTCGAGTACAGTGGAGTAACCACACTGAGGCAAAAGCCACGTGGGAAAAAGAGGACGATCTTAAAAAGGAGTTTCCATACTTATTTGGGGATCAGCTCAAATCTTGAGGATGAGATTCTTTTTAAGGGGGGGTAGGTCTATAACACTCTGATTTTTTGCCATGTTTTAAAAATCACTAAAATTTTGAACTTTTTAAAATCTGCAACACATAGTTAAATATAACATGCGTAGGATTTATTTTTATGCTACGAGTAGTTCTCACTTGTAAAATATTTAAAACTCCATGAAAGTGTTGTGATGCCTTGCATGTTGAACTTATGGTGGTACCTTTTCCCTTTGAAACTGTCCTCAGATTCGAATTCAAACTCATTCAAATCCTCTCAAAGATTTTCTGGGAAATAGAAAAAGTTTTTTCTTAATTGGAAAACTATCTTGGGCTCCATCCGCTCTCCCTCTCCCTTAGGCTCGTGACGCAGCCCGCTATCCCCTCCCTTTCCCTCTCCCTCCGATTGGGCCGAAGCCACCCGACGGCCCAACTCACGCTCGGCAACCCGCTTCCCCTCCTTCCTTCTCACAGACAACCTAGCCCCGGCCGCCAGTCGTCCTTCAGGCACTGATAGGTGGGACCCGCATGTCAGCTCAATCATCCCCAAATCAATAGGATTCCTACGTCCTGCTCGCCGCCCGGTCCCGCCGTCCCCTGTGCTGGAGCTATGAAAGATGACCAAGGACGCTAGCTTTTTGAGCCATCCCATCACTCCATCATCTTCCTCTTCCCCTGTGTCCTCTCTCAGCGAGCGGCATGGCCGAAGCCAGACCCTCCTGGAACTCCGCTGGCACATTGACGTGACCTCACGCGGCACCGACCTTGTCGGCGTACAAGCGGACACGAAGACATCCCGCGTAATTTCCTGAGCACCCACAAACTTGAGCACATGCAGTGTGGCGAGAAAATATCTGCCGGCGGGCGAGAAATATCTCGCAGCCACCAAGCTGCCATGGCCGGCCTATAAATAGGCCCGATGAGTTCACCATCGCCATCACCATCACTGCCAAGAGCTTCAAAGGGATCTAGAACACCTCATCTCCCCCCTCAATTTCCCCTCTTCCCTTCCCCATCGAGCCCTATTCTGTTTCTCCCCTAATCCGAGCACCACCCCCGTCATTGACACCAAGCCCAAGTTCTCCTCTACGGAGCGTCTCAGGCCAATTGAGGAAGCTAGAAAGCCCTAGAGCACCCCTTCCACCGTTTCCACCCCTCCTAACTCTCTCTCTCCCTTTGTGCCACCCTACACCCGTGAAGCGCCCGTCGTCGACCACCATTATCGCCACCAGCCATCGGTGAGGTGCTGTCGGAGGCGTCTGCTTCCCCTACCACATCCACATCACCACCACACACACGCACGTACACTAGGATCATGACCAAAGGCCTTACCAACATGCACCCTCCTTACTGTGCCCCTGTGAGCAATGTGGTGAGCCACCACCACTGCCACCATGAACGCCACCAGCCGTCGTGGGTCAACCATGGGAGCATCGATGGCCATGCCCCGTGGAACCTCCAGCAAAGACGCCGCTGGCGTGGCAAGTCCAGCGAGCAAGCGCCCATTGCCCTGTTTCCGCCGGTGAGACGGAACTGCCAACCGGACGCCGTCTCCACTCTGTCCCTCTCCCTCTCCCTACTTGTGGGCTTAGCCCCGGGACGCCATCCCCATCACGTCAAAACGGGAGGGCCCGGGATGGCCTACTTGCCATACGCACACACGCACACACTTCTCTCTCTTTCTCCCCTCTCTCTGTCCCTGCACACGGTTCACGTGGACCGAAGGCACGGACGCTAGTCCACCGCATAGTGTTGTGCACCCGCCTACGCGCACAGCACACAACACACATGAAAAATGCTATGGGCACACGGGAATTGTACACAGAAGGCTTTAAAATCATTTTCCCTCTATAGAAAAATTCCTAGAAAATTCCTAGATAAACTAGAGACACCCTAGAACCTACCCATGCCCTTCCCACAGCTTTTCCACTCATCCAAATAACCACTAAAAATTCCATTAATTCCTAGCTCTTTAATAAATCTTCTAAAAATCATATCTCCCTCATTCTAATTCCGTTTTTAGTGAAACCACCACCCAAATTCCTCTAAAATCAAGCTCTATCTTTTTCGCCTAGTACCACCATATAGTTCGATGTTTGCTTTTGTGGTTACCTTTGTGTTTTAGCGGTAGTCTCATTAGCAATGACCGATAGAGGATGGTGAGTATTAGGAGGACGAGGACCCGGACTATGTTGAACCGAAAAGAGTGTACAATGAAGGCAAGTCCTAACTTCCCCCTTCCACCACCACCCTACGTTACCATGAAACTGAAATACCCAGTTTGGTTTTGGATAATTGATGAAACCTAAAGTACTAACCTAGTGCTCTAAGAATGACTATGAGATAGGTTGATACAACCCAGGTGATGGAGCTTCAAGGCATTCAAGATGATGAAGATAGCCTAGTGGATGTCGATCAAGTGCTCTACATTGGGAAAAGAAGAAAGAGAAAAACAAAAATGGGCTCAAGGCAAAGGTATAACCTATAGGGCCAATTTTGTTTTGGTGATCAAGAACTATAGAGAGTGTGATCACACTTAGGATAGATAGTCATACTATAAAGATAGGAACATCATGCTTAAAACGATTATCAAGTGCCACTAGGTGAAGTGATTCATGCATATGCATTAGGACCTAGTGTGTGCTAACTAAACCCTTAAAAAATGCTTTGGAAAATGCTAACCCGCATGCACAAGTGGTGGAACACTTTTGTGTTGGCACATGGAAGCAAGGGTGGAAGTTTGGAGTTGAAAGGAGGTATTTTGGAGCTCCGGACCCTAGGGTCTTGGGTTATCTGGACCATCGGGGATGGGTCCAGAACCATACCCTAGGGGAATTGTGCCGACGGCACAGCTCTGGACTCTGGTGTGCTAGGGGGACCAGACCATTGTGCCTTGGTCCGGTGGATCACTCCTGGACATGTGGTGTGAGCGAAGGAGACGAGTGAAGTCCAGACCATGGAGCTTGGTTCGAACGACTCGACCGGACGGAGTCCGGATGGTTTTTGCTGCTCGCGGAACTTACTGGAGTCGTCTGGACTCTAGTGACGCTTGGTCCAGATGACTCACTATACCAGTCCAGAGCAGGGAGTTTGAAGCGTGCGTGTGAGGGCGCTGAGCGTAGCAACGGTCGGATTCAAATGACAGGGACATGTGTCTCTCTGGTTGGCCGCTAAAGGGGTCTGAACCCAGGTTGATTGGTCCGAACGCCCCATGACTTGGTCCGAACCAAGGGTCCAGACGCCTCCATGGATAGTAACGGCTAGTTACCTCTTGGGGCTCTATAAATAGAGCTTTGCCGAGTTTGGCTCACTCTTGGACATTTTGATCATCCATACATCCTTGTGAGCTAAGCCAAGCCTCTCCCACTCATTATCTTGCTTGTTTGTGAATCCAAGTGAGTTGGGAGTGATCCAAAGTGCATTTGCTTGAGTGATTGCATCTAGTGGCACTTGGGTATCAAATTTTGTTGTGTTTTTCTTGTTACTCTTGGTGTTTGCCGACACCTAGGTAGCTTGGAGCAGCGAGGATCGTTGAGCGTAGGGTGGTGCTTGTCTCTGGCTTCGATCGGTGGATTTGTGAGGGGTTCTTGAGCCTTCCCCGTGGGAGATCACGAAAGGCATCTCTAGTGGATTGCTCATAGCTTATGGATCCCCATCTTGTGTTGGTTGTGTGGCACCCGGTTGCGTGTTAGGCGTGTAATGCCTATTAGGGCGTGAACCACCAATTGGGTGAATCCCTACAACGAGGACTAGCTTGCCGGCAAGCAAGTGAACCTCGGTTAAAAATCTTGTGTCATCTTGTTTTGAGGATTTCATTGATATATTGATTGATCATCTCTCTTGCCACGGCGGTATATCTATCACTACTTCTTGTATTTACTTTGTAGTTGATATCTTGTGTAGTGGTAGCTTAGTTTCCAAGCTAGTCGTTCTTAGTAGCTTATTTCTTTGCTAGCTTGTTCACTGGGTGTAGATTAGTGACTTAGCCTCTTGTGTGTGCCATAGAGATTATAGCCTTACTAGAATTGTGGTAGGTGGCTTGCACCACAAGTAGAGTGAGAGCAAAATTATATTTTTCCATTTATTTATCTAATCCTTTGCTCTAGTGTTTTTTGTAGATTTTTATAGGCTATTCACCCCCTCTAGCCATTTTGGACCTTTCAAGTGGTATCGGAGCCATGGTCATTGTTTCTTTGAGGCTTAACAACCTACGGTGTCAAAATGGCTCAAATCAATAACACCAAAAGGCCACCCCAATTTGATGTCACCAACTATGGCTATTGGATGGCAAAGATGATCACTCACTTGAAATCAACCAATAGAAAGATATGGCAAGTGGTGGAAAAAAAGTTTGAGGTGGAGGATCTAGAAAATCCCACCACGGCGGAAGAAGAGAAGCTCCAAAACCATGACATTGCTCTTAGTGTCATTCATGATGCAATCAATCAAAGGGTATTTGAGCAAATCAAGAACTTGGAGATGGCTCATGATGCTTGGAAGAAGCTAGAAGAGTCGTATGAGGGCACTCAAGTCGTCAAGGGCGCCAAGGCATATATCCTCAAGGAGAAGTTTGCTACCTTCAAGATGAAGGAAGATGAGAATGTGCCGGAGATGTTCGATAGGCTCTGTAGCACCTGATTTGAAGAATAAAACCAGATACACACCATATGTGAGCCTAAGAAGTCAAATCACACATATGGCTACAAATAGAGATAATATCAATAGAAAATGCTTAATATATAATGTACTTAATACAAAGAATACAAACTTAGATAGTAGACAGTGAAAAGACACTACGTTCTTCAGGCGAAAACTCCAAATCCACAGGGACAACTGACTGGTTGATCACAAGCCTAACTCCTCCGAACTCTAGCAAACTGGTACCCATCCGGGATTTTTTCAAAGTATATAAAAGTAAAACAAGCGTAAGTACATGTCGTACTCAACAAATATAACATGGGGTTCATGAGGCTCAAAAGGCTGACACTGGTTTAACAACGATTAGCTTTTAGTGAGTCACAATTTTAGCAATTTAGTAGCAACAATTTTAGCATAAGCCCGTAATAACAACATGATCATGTAAACAAGAATAATTTATAGCAATAGTTGTAATCATTAGTGTTCATCTATTCCATAAGGGTCCAAGGCTGCTCGTGTCCGTGAGCATGGCTGATATACCAGTTTTACACTCTGCAGAGGTTGTACACTTTCACCATGAGCCGTGATTTACCCTTTTACCCAAGGTGGCCAACCTCTTGACCCACTTCCAAGGAAGGTCGGCAGGGTTCACTATGAAGCCTTTCAAAGAGGCTCGTCTAACAAGTGTAGCCCATTAAGGATTCCCCATCAACTAGTAAGATCCCTCACCTAAGGTGTGACTAACAAAAAGACAATGAAACCAAAGTGCACTCCTTTGGCAGGCTGCGGGATCAAACCAATCGGAGCCCCTCTTGTGCATTTCAGTAAGCTACTATGAGCTAGAAAAGGTCCTCATACTTGACTAAAGTCAGAGTCATGTAGCACTCATGGTTGTACTATAAGTCCCGGATGATCGCTTACAGATAAGTCCTTAGAGAGAGAAACTAAAGCATTTGGAAAGTGGCCAAATACTCTAGCCCCCTTTATCCAAGTTGCTAAAAAGCATGTTTTAACGTTTATCGCATATACCATTAGTCAAGTTACATATCATGGTTATTGAATTAGAGCACTAGCATCATACTACCCAATGCAAATATCCCACAGGTGTCAAGGTATAAGCACAAAGCTATGAAATCCTTAGTGGTAATCAAGGTAGACACATGCAATATGATTTAAATGATTAATAGTGAATAGGTAACAAGGATGATACCATGCTATACTTACCTTAAACTCTGATCTTGTGCTGGTTCTTAACCCCCAAAGGATTGCTTCTTGATCACCAACGCAAAGCTCACCGACTGGACATGATCATAGAACACCATACAAGCATCCGTGCAATCATACACGAAGCAACAATAGAACTAAATAAGAATAGTACACTAAACATATGAAACAACGAGTGAAAAGGTTTTAAAAATGTACTACATGTTGCTACGAATACACAGGCGTGATAATCACGCTAATCGGAGCTATGGTTCGAAAGAAACGGCTACCGATATATTACTCTATAGGAGGTAAAGAAAACTAGTAGCTACATTTATTTCGGCTACATAAAAGCATATATAAGACATTTCAAAGAAATAACCAATTAGAATTAAGTCAAATTATATTTAAAATTAGAAAACTAAAGTAAATTTAATCATATTTTATTTATATATTTGTTGCATATTCATTATTCAAGTTAGGAGTTAAAGCATGAAATTCCAGAGCTAGGGATATATTAAACTTTGTTACTAGCGTGTAGATCTCGCTGTTATGAATCAAACACAACTTGAATGGGTCAAAACAAAATTAAAACGAAGAAATGGTGGAGATCGATTGCTAATTAGGGGTGATGTACTTCTATAGTATTTCTAGATTTGTTTTTTCTAAAAGAAAATGGCCAAAATACGTGCGTGATGTGATGATGATGTTATCAAGCTAGCAAGAGCAACATTGGGCACACATGTCTGGGCTGCTCTACTGGCTCTGCTCGCTCACGCGATGTCGCGTATTTGCGCATGTGCGTGCGCGCCGGGAGGTAGGATGCAGGGGCTGGCATGCTCGTTCAGTAGACTTGGGTCCTGGTACAAGTGGCGGCGCCATGGACAGGAGCTCGGATCAAACATCGTCGAAAGCATGCATGGGGAGAGATGAGGAAGCTAGCACGGAGAACTCACCTAGGTCCTCCACGAGGACAAGGAGAGACTTGACGACCATGGGGGCTTAGCGGGTGGCAACGATTCTTGATGACGGGGAACGAACAACGAGGGCATCGGGCTCGGTGAAGCGGACGTCTCCTTCCTACGTAGTTGCGGCGATGGCGTGAGAAAAACAAAGGGCGCGAGATAACGAGAAAACGCCTCCTGCAGCTTCTTCACCTTGGTGGGGGCTCGGCAGTGGGCTAGGCAACGGCTGGAAAGTGGTAGGCAGTGCCAACGATGGTGGCGACTTCCTCTGCTTGCGGCAAGATCCCGAGCGATGCTAGGGCGAAGCTAGGGCTAGCGGTGGCCCGTATGGAGGCGCGTCGGGGTCCACATCTTCTTATAGGAGTGGTTCGGCTTGAACCGGGATTGGATGCGGTGGATTTCCAACAACGGAGTCCTGCTCCTCCATGGCGCGAGGAAGAAAGCGATGAGCGGCTGACCGATGGGCCCGAGGCGTCAGAGGGTGAAGGAGCGGGTTCTGGCTGGCAGCGACTGGAGACGTGGGAAGGGAGCGGCTCGGTGGCTTACTTGGCTGGGCCGAGTAGGCGGAGCTGGGGGCCTGCTGCTTCGATCTCCTGCTGCGCGTGCAAGTAAAGGAGGGAGAAGTGGGCCGCTGCGCTGAGAAGCTGATAGAGAGAGTTTTTAAAAGAAATTCCTTTTCTTTTCTTTTATTTAGAAATCATTTTCAAATCCAAATCAAATAGTTTCAAATTTGCAAGACCACTCATACCATAAACTCATATGCAACAACATGAATGCACAACCAAGTTTCTAAACCCTATGATGAATTATAATTTAATAAAGTTGTTATTTTTCCTATGTTTCGTGAGCACAAAAATATATAATTAAATCATTTTTTCTCTATTTCCAAAGGAGCAAAATTTAGGGTGTTACAATTCTACCCTCTTAAGCTGAATCTCGTCCCCGAGATTCGCAGAGACTAGCAAGAAGGATAAGGATGTTTTTCAAAGAACAAGGGTCACAACCAACTTGAAAGCGAAAGCTTTGGGCTAGAGAGCATAACTGAACTTCATATGGCACCTTGAGTGTTCTGACCCTTCTTGGCTGGATAATCTGCATAAGCGTGATCATCTCTCGTATTGAGCTCCTCCAAAGGTGTTTGTTCCTCTATATTGACATCTGAAAATTCACAGTCCACTTTACTATTCTCAATATACACACCTTTCATTAGGCCATTCTCGTATTTCTCAAGTATAGGTTGAGTACCCTCATACTCAATTCTTTCTCCTGGCGGTGTTGTTAGAAGCACCGAAGTTGGGATACTTAATCATTCCTTTACAAGCAGGCAACCATCACATTCCAAGGATAATATCAATGTCCACTAACTCCAATACAATATGGTTCACCATGAAGTTTACCCCCTTTATGTCAAGACTAACTTTCGGGGCATATGCGGTCTGCCTTTATTTCTCCTCCTAGAGAGTTAACTATCACTGGTTTCCTCATTGGAAGCATAGTTATCTTATGATCTTCTACATATTCCCTAGAAATGAATGAGTGTGAAGCACTAGGGTCAAACTATAGTAGAACCGTCCAATTTATAAGACCATAGGTACAATAGCAGCCCGCAAGCGGTCGCACTATCATACTTGAGCCCATATAAACCCGGTAGTCCGTCGAGCACCACGAAGGGTCTCGATTAACCATCAACATACAAACAAGATTATACATGATTCAACATACATGTCACGCGTTACATAAAGTTCACAATTACAACTCCATACATCAGAGTATGATTAAAAGTTATTACAAACCAGGTTCAAATAAAGTAGTAGCAGAAGCAAATAAAGTTTGAAAAGAACATCTCACATCATTGTTCAAATATTGTGAAAGCTCAGGATCACAACAACAAAAGCATAATAGAAGGATTAATGAGAGATGCCTTGCCCAGGGCCCTACTCCTTGTCCATGGTGGGACAGAAGCAGTTCTTACAGTAGCCATGATACATTGTACTATCTGCAACAATGGGAAATAAACCCTGAGTACAAGAAGGTACTCAGCTAGACTTACCCGTCATAAACCAAAAATAAAGTGACTCCAAGGATCATGCAAGGCTTTATAAGTGGAGCTAGCTTGATAACATTTTGCATAAAAAGCTTACCAATTCAAGTATACAATTATAATTCGGTCATCAAGTTAATTATAGCTATTCATCTCTAGATTAGCAACTAACCTGCACCAAACATGTAATATATCATTTAGTAGCATAACAATAATAACCATAGCCGGTTTAGTAATTCCACGTTCTACATAACCATCATTCCATAATTCAGTTACTACGATGCTGGAGCTAGCCAAGTTTCTCACTGTCCGAGAGAGACGGCGATTCGAATCGATTTCAACCAGCTGGGAATTTATTCCTAACACAAACTGAGACATACCTGCGCCAAGGTAGTCTTAGGTCACCATTGATACAACTCAGGTCCACATTTCACGGGTTCAATCCGCGCCGCACAATCAGGGACGACCAGCTGCCAGGACGATCAGGACTATGTTGCCCTTGGGCTCATGTCTGGCTCCCCGCACATCCTTACTACCATCCAGTGTGCGCACTTTCATAGAACAGGGCCCAGCGTGAGTTGAGCTACTCGGCTTTGTTGTCGGATCGAGTTATCCGGCCAGCTAAGTGAGAGGCATGCGTTTAATCTCGACAAAAGTTCCAACAATGGTACGGTCCTTGATCGGCATAGATGAAATCACATGAGTCAACCAATGCATAGACTCCGTCCAGCCTCCAGTTACATTACGCCATGGTTTTTTTCCATGATAGCAAATATAGCCAACTGTGCTTCGGTATCCACCTATATCTCGTGGGTGACAGAAAATCACTCGACTTCTACCGGTCTAAGCATAGCTAAGCATATATTCGAGCCTAGACCTACATAGGGTTAAAGGTATATATATCTAGATAAGGTGGTGCTATGCATCAAGTGTTTCCAATCAACTCTTATAACCTAATACAACAAACATAAAATGACTTAAGTGATAATTTATAAAACATGGGAGACTTAGAATGCTCTGAGACTTGCCTTTGATAAAGGAAGTTGGCCTATGATCCGAGCACTCGGGGAGGTCCTCAAGAGTTTGCTCCTCTCCTTCTAGAGCTACGGCCTAAGGTGTCTCCTACTATTCCTCCTCTTCTTCTTCATTGAACTCGAAAAGAGTTATCCCCTCGGACGATCCTATATGCATGATCATGGAATAAGATATCGTGGATGCATATATAACGACATGTATGATATGGTGGGGTATGATGAAATGCATTATCCAAGGTGTTTTCAACAGCATTGTATTAAGGTGATAACAAGTTACATCTTATTTTACTGAGTAGGTGCATATCTCTTCTCTAGTAACTTAAACAAATACTTATGTAAATCATTTTCTGAACTACAAGATAACAGCCAATTGTTTTGACCATAACTAGAGTTATACACATCACAATAATATGGTTGTGGATATTCTGGAAAGCTTATGAAATTTCCTACAACTTTCTTTTAATCATCTTAATGTGATTCAGCATTTATATCGGTTAACAATTTAATCTTTTAGATCTGTCTAGAGAGCAAGTATTTCTGACAACAGACTTCTAATAGCCATAATTCTCAAACCATAAGGCCTATGAATATGAAAATTTAACAATACATATATAATTAAGTTATCTACAACTTCGTTATTAACCATCTTTACAAAAAAGATCATTATCATTATGAAATCATCACCACAACAGAAACCACACATGCAGTCATCTAGTTGAATTATAAAGCAATAATGAACTAGTTGCTTATAAACAAATACTTCTAAGCCTCACTAATAGTATCAACAGATTATATGCATCACACACACCACTGAAAACATCATGGTTAAGACTAACTAATTTATTTATATTCATTTATTAATTTCCTTAGATAATAAGGTGATTTACAGAGTAAATATTTCCAGTGCTCAATACATTCCGAGAAAATTACAGTAGGCTACACATGACCCTAATAGTCTACTGTACAAATTTCATGTCATTTGGACAAGTATATCTACCTCTACAAAAATGACAAGTTACATATGCTTATTTTAGCAAAAATAGTTTAGCATAGTGAAAAGTGTCAAGCAATAGATTTAATATTTTTCTTACTTTCCTCCTAGCATGAAAATACTGTGTAAAAATTTGTATGATCATATGTTTTGTATTTGTACCCCAATTAATTTCACTAGAATCTAGCAATTAATTAAGATTAAATAGGAAGACCATATTACAAGTATGTTTACTATAGTTTTAATACTTTTTCTAGCTAGATCATGTCAACACAACACCAGAAAAATTGGAATCACATTTTTATCACTTTCCTAGCTCAAGTTATGCATTTTACAATATATAAACTACTTTAAAAGCACTTATCTTGCTCAATTTAATTCTCCCAAAAAAATACCCTAAATAGTAGATTTCATATTTTTATCAAATATTACTCTTCATGATGAATCCAACAAAAATTGGTTCACTCAATTTGGACATTCTTAGCTCCAGTTATATTTTTTGGAAGTTTGCATTCAAATATTTGAAAATAAATCAGGAAAAACATTTCAAATACTGACTGACAGCTGGGACCCGTGGGTCAACGGGACCCACACGTCAGTGACACACAGAGCAGGGACACGGCTTTGCTGGCGGACAAACTCATCGACGATGAGGTCACCGACGACGTGAGGTCACTGGAGTCGTGTTCCTCTCACTCTTGCGCACCTACTGGTACCCTAGGTTGCCCCGGTGGATCACCAGAGCAACCTCGCCGGCGAGCATGGCGGCTCGTTGACGGTGCGTAGTGGTGGACTCACTATCTCCTGATGAATATGTGACCAAACAAGCATGCATACGACTTCTATAAACCCTAGTGGAGCTCTACGGTGTGGATTAGGTCAAGGTTGAGCGGCGACGAAGCTTGGACGTGTGCATGGCGGCACAACGGCATGAGCATGGCGGTGGCACAGTGATGTTTCAGCGAGAAAGGTGACGCAAGTGTGCATCTGTCTTCCCCATGAGCTTTCCCATCCTAAGGCTAAACCCTAATGCCTAACTATGAGAGAGAATGGTGACCGGACAGGCGCGACCATGGTGACGTGCAAGGCAGCGGCGCTCTTGGCTCATGGCGGTGCGGCTCATGTTCTGGCACCAGTGATGCGGTAGCGGCTAAGCAAGCTACGACTGTAGCTTCTAGGATCTACGATGAAGATGAATCAAGAGAGAGAGAGATATTGGAGGAGTGGTGGATAGGGCTAGCCATGGTAGCTCGAAGCTCAGCGACACTCTGTGGCCATGGCGGCGACGGCAATGGCCCATAAGGTGTCAATGGATCGATTGGCACGGATAACAGGTCGACGAGGTAGAGGAGGTGATGGCTAAGCGGTGTGTGTGAGTACTCACACAATGGCATGGTGGCGGTGGCATGCGAGATCTGTGGAGGTGCGGTGGCGACTGGTGCGGCGCTATGGTTTGCTTTAGGCGGGTGAAGGAGAGGCAGAGAGGGGGCGAGAGAGCGAGAGTGAGTGAGCGCGGCTTGCTTTGCCTCCCTTTTCTCCCCCTGCTAGGCCCAACCAGTCCGGGCCAACCGATGTGCTGCTGCCACCATGCGGCGCACTGTGGCCTAGGCGCGTCGGCCACGATGGCACGGCGAAGGGCCGGTTTAGGCCGTCTGACTGAACCAACCTTGCGTCTCTAGAACTCCTAAACCATGCGGAATTAGCAAAAACTATATTAGTGAAAGTTGTAGAGCTATGTGAGATCTCCAACTTTGTTTTAGGAACCATCATCTAATTATCAATGGTTAGCCTAGTGACAATGCTCCCAACTAAGGCACATTGAAAACTAGTGAATGGCTTTAGGACTTAGGAAATTCTCCAAGTCCTAAAAATAGTATTTCTTTGCTACTTTGGAGCTGTTTTGGACTATGTTAGGCACTGAATTAACTCATGATCCTTAAATACAGTTTGTTACCCATGTCAAGAACTACAACTTTTATTAAGGGTGCACTGCCATGCAAATATTCTAAGCTACTATTCAACTTTAGTCAAACTAGAATCATAAAAATGACATTTCAAATGAAACCAACACTTAAAAGCAAATTTGGTCGATGTCATTAATATAAACATTGTTCCAAATATCATTCTAGATGTTCTAAGGTATTTTGGTGACCTCACAACCATCTCATGCATTGGTCACATATGATCATAAGCATAATTAAGTATATGAGCAACATCACATGTGGTAAAGAGAAGGTAAATGAAATGAAACTTCATATGCTCATGCTCATGAATGCTTGGATGATGCTTGTGCTCATGAAATGCAAATGCCAAATGTAATGCTTAACACTGGGGTGTTACACAAATAATACCATGGCGGGAGTTGAGTTTACTAGAATTAAACCACACACGATCTCCTTAGCTCCATGAGTGGTAATCATATCCACATTGTTCAAACTTCCAGGGATGTAGTTACGCTTTAATTTATTTCCTTACACCTACTTCTTATGGATCTTCTATTCTGGCTGTTGTTGCTGCTATATATCCTGGCCTTGATTGCTCTCAGCAAACTTCTCAAGATAGTCGTTCTCATAATGTTCAATCTCACCACAGTCATAACCTTCCTCACTAGGAGTATTGGTCTTCATCAAGGTGATAGTAGGAGGTGACTGACATGGCTCTTCATCAAGGTGATAGTAGGGCTATCGAGCAAGATGGAAGAAGACATCCTCCAAGAGCAAGGATGAACCAAGAAGATGCTTCAAGTGCAATACCAAGGATCATCTCATTGCCGATTGTCCTTACAATAGTGACAATGATGATGAGAACAAGAAGAGCAAGAAGAAGGAAAAAAAGAGAAGGAGAGCAAGATGACCTTCAAGAAGAAGAAGAAGGGAGGCTCATATGTGGTCACTTGGGATAGTGATGCTTCCTCAAGTGATGATGATGATAGTGATGATGACAAGAAATCAAGCAAGAAGAAGGCTCTTACAAGCATTGTTATCAATGACAAGCCTTCTATCTTCGACACTCCATCGACATGCTTCATGGCTAAGGCCACTAAGGTACAATCCCATGATGAGAGTGATAATGAAGATGAAAGTGATAGTGATAGTGATGATGATGACGAATCCACTAAGGAAGAACTAATGGACATGCTTGATGATGCTCATGATCATTTTTACATAAAGAGGAAGGAGTGCAAAGAATTACACAAGAAGCTTAAAGCTCTTGAGCAATCCTTTGATGAGCTCAATGCTACTCATGAGAGGCTAGTGAAAGCCCATGAGAAGCTTGGAAAGGCTCACACCAAGCTTGAGAAAGTTCACTCTTCTCTTATTGCTCAAAATGAGAAGGAACAAATTCAAACATGTGACAAAGGCTTAACTTGTGATATAATTGATGAATCATCTTATAAGCCTATTGTTATTGCCTCCACTAACCTTTCATGTAGCTCATCATCCACTTCCACCTCATCCATTAGTGATGGTTTCACTTGTGATGCCTCACTTATGGTTGAGAATGAGACCATAAAGAAAGAGGTCAATGATCTCACTCACGCTTTAGGCAAGGCCTATGGCGGTGAGGCCTGCTTGCTTAAGTGCTTGGGTAGCCAAATATTCTCTCTCAACAAAGAGGGATTAGGCTATACCCCCAAGAAAGGCAAGGCAGCTTTTGCTACTCACAAGACTAGTTTTGTGAAGAGTAATGGTCAGTTTTGCAATAGATGCAAGCAATCCAGGCATGTAGAGCAATATTGCAAGAACAAGAACAAGAACAATGCCAATGTATCCTCTATTTATTTTGATTCTTGTTATTTGCTTACCAAGGGTATAAATGGTGTGCATGCTAAGTTCATTGGTGCACCAATAGTGGGCTCAAAGAAGAAAGCCATTTGGGTACCAAAGACTATGCACTAACCTTGGAGGACCCAAGCAAGTTTGGGTACCTAAAAAGAAATGATCTTTTCTTATAGGTGAATTACAAAACCGGAGAAAGGCATTGTGTGCTTGATAGTGGGTGCACTCAACATATGACCGAAGATTCAAGAATGTTCAATTCTATAAATACAAGTGGCAACAATGGTTTTGATTCTATCATATTTGATGACAATGGCAAAGGCAAGGTCAAAAGGCTTGATAAGATTGCAATATCCAATGACATGAGCATATCCAATGTGTTGCTAGTTGATAGCTTGAACTTTAATTTGCTATCTGTGTCTCAATTGTGTGATCTTGGATTCAAATGTATATTTGGAGTTGATGATGTAGAGATCATAAGTGTAGATGGCTCTAACTTGATATTCAAAGGCTTTAGATATGAGAATCTCTAGTTGGTTGATTTTAATGCTAGTGAAACACAATTGTCAACATGCTTAATCACTAAGTCTAGTATGGGTTGGTTATGGCATAGAAGGCTTGGTCATTGTAGGTATTTCTTAACGCATACAGAAATAATCTGCAAGCGCACGGAATTACCATTGTATTATTTCACCCGGATGTATTCAGCATATCGTATTTCCTCAGGGAACGAATGTGTAAGAGTCTCTTAACTAGTTCACCTAAGATAACGAGAAGACAGATAGCTCGGGTAGCGAGGTTTTCTAGGGATAGAGATCCTAAGCTAAGATAGCTTTGCTACTATATACTTATTTCGGGCACCGGATCACACCTAGTTTGCCAGGCGAGGCTAGCCAGTAGCCTATGTCGAACCTAGAAGTGGGGGGATATGAGGGACGGTCAGGGCTATCACCACATGCTGCCTACCCCTCAACCATGGGGAACAAGGTAAATGAAGGTAGCCTCTAGCCTAGACACCACATTTACGCTATCGACTACTACTCTAGCGCTGTACAGGGTTATCCATCTTTATGAGGAGCCCTCTACTAGAGTATCCGCTACGAGAATGGATGATGAACCCGCAAGTAAATAGTAAACAAGACTAACTTAAAGTAGAACTCACCATCAAAGATAAACACGAACCTTTGCACTCCAAATAGTACTAGATTCACCGAGGTACAAGTGAAGAGGGAGCTGACATTCCCGGCATTCCTTCCGCTATGTGTACAAGGGGCCCCAAGTACACAAATGGAGGTAGCCAACAATTCTGATACTTCTCTATCTCTTTTCCTTCCTCACTCACTCCCTAAACTAAGCCAAAGAGCTAAGATATGAAACTAGAGCTCCTCCTATTCTTTCTACATTGTGTATCTTGTGTTCTGTGCTTCCCAAGTGTGTTGAGAGAGGGAGGGGTACCCCTGTATTGATATAAGAGCAAGGCGGTGCTTCTGTCTATCTTTGGTGTGAAAGCATGGGATGCACCGCCTCAGCATGGGAGCATGCCACCGCCAGAGTGAGGCGCGGCTGAGCAGCGCCCGCCCCTAGGGGTCAACCACCCCTTGACCATGGCCACTCGCCACCGCCTTCACCTAGCAGGCCATGGACTGGACATGGATCCCTGCTCCATGGTGTTTTGCCTGGTTTGCACTAAGTTGATGGGCGTCTCCCATGTTCCTTTGTGTAAATCAGCGTCGAAAAGCGCCTTTTGGTGTATTCTCCCATGTATTTGTGTATATGTCCTGCAAAAACAATAATCTTCCAAATACATGTGGAACTAGGTCAACGGTAAATGCATGTGTTTAAGTTTCTTAATTTCTCCCCTTTTATGTCTTAATTGACGGTCGGATTTGGTCATTAAGGACTGCCAACAAGCTCCCCCACACTTAGTCCTTTGCTCATCCACTGAGCAAAGTTTAGAGATAAAAGTAATCAAGAGTATAACATCCTAAGATATGTGTCTTACATAAAAGTTATTCTAACACATTCTTTATACCAGTGGGATATGTGGCGTTAGCTAACATGTTTCCTTGGGTTGTTGAAAAGTGGAATAGTACTTGAAACAAAGTCATCTCCCCAATTTCACATTTTAGCAACTTGGAGTTTTGGAGGTTTTTTTCCTCAAGAAAAAGCATAGTTCACTTTATACTCCTCAAATGGCACTC
Source organism: Miscanthus floridulus (assembly GCF_019320115.1). NCBI lineage: Eukaryota > Viridiplantae > Streptophyta > Magnoliopsida > Poales > Poaceae > Miscanthus > Miscanthus floridulus. Next base: position 78,584,750 of record NC_089589.1, read on the forward strand.
TCAAATCACTCAATGGTGTATAAATCCTAACCAAGGCATAGCAATGTTTTGCCTTCTCCTACTTCTCAAAAGGTTTATGTGGAGCTTTAGGTAGGGATAAACAATATAGCATACTTGTATTGCATGTTGTAAAGTCAAATCGAGGATCCAAAGAGAGAAGTGACATATTCTTAGATCAAGATGTGCATGTGTGTGGAAAAATTGTAAACTAAAACTATACTCCTTTTGTAGATATGATCTCTCTCTATAACTTATTATTTTGAAACATGGCTATCTTTCTTCCTTCCCCTTTTTTCAATACATGAGCCTTCAAGTGCTCATGATTTTTTTCTTTTTGAACGTTGAACCTTCATGTGTCCATTTTTTTACTTGGACCTTCATGTGTCCACATATATATTTTTTATCATAAACTTTTTGCATAGCCCATGTCTCTTTTTCTAAACCATATATTTACAAAGAGATCACTATCTTTTAGAATATGGAGTATTTACCTAACAAGCGTTTTTTATCTACTCCTAGTGTAGGAGTAGAGTTTTTGGTGGGTCTAAATGGAAGCATGTTTTTGTGCAATCCCAGTGTAAGAGCAGCATATATATGTGGGTGTACGTAATCTTGATCTTCGGAGCATGATAAATCTCTCAACAAGGGTCAACAAGACTCGACCAAACTCAATACAATAACAAGTAGCGTATGTGGAAGGCTTGAAACTTGCAAGATGTTATATTTGGCTTTGGTAGGAATTGCTCACCAATTGAGGAGTATGTGATACTATGGTTTTATAACAATTTTTTATCATAATAAATTCTCCAAGTACCTTGAATAGAAATGGTAGGATTTCTAAGTCAGAACTATAACACACCTCACAACAACTTAGTCAACATGATTGTCCTATTAGAATATTTTCCCACAAACATAAGTGTATGTATATGGAACAAACTTTATGCAAGATTTTGTCTTAAACATGTTATGAACATGTCACTTTTCAAAATTTTAAGTGTGGTGAATAGGGGCATTGTTCATCAGGAGAAGATATTAGGGATAAATTGAGTTTAATTTTAGTGATCAAGATTTACATTTCTTTAAACTCAAAGTTAGAGGGAGTTGAGCATTGTGTTGCACAAACCATCATTGAAGATGAAGGAGCTACGAGAAGTCAGAGATGGGTTGGCTACACCAAAGGTCTAGCCAATCCTCTCTGGGCCATCTGTTATGTCCTTCTGCACGTTGGATGCTTTGATATTGTGCAACGTGCTGGGGGATCTCGAATGTGTGTTAGTTATGCTTGAGAGATCTCCCCCACACTTATTGTTGAACCTACTTTTTATTTAACAAAGAAAAACAAAAAGAAACAGACAAGAGCTCTACCAGTTGAAACACTGGGGAGCCTTAATTTTATTATTATTATTACTTTTACTTTTGTTATTTATTATTATTGTTATTATTATTTTTTATTTCATTTTATGGGTTCACCCAACTTTCTATCATTTAGCATAAACAAGGCTAAGGTAAAGTTTGAAAAATAAACATAGCCTTGATTCATCTCCATAATAGATTACTTCCATTATTTATGAAAGTAATACTCAATGTTCATTAATCAAATTTCAACACCATGTCAAATTTTGATTAAGGAAGGCTATTTTAACCTAAGCACCATGCTTAATTAAAAAGCCTATAGATGTACCTTAATAATACACCCAAACCAGAGCATATGTCATGAACAAAGGAAGCATGAACTGGTATAAGCAAGATTATATTTTCATGGAGACAAACATGAGTAAAATGTGTTGGTGAACATTTTATTTACCTTTGCATACCTAAGTTCTTACCAGTAGCATGTATAGATGGAAGCTTTGAAGCTGCTGCAGGGGTGGCTGTATATGGTCCATCTCAGGTTATCACCAAGGTTAGGTCACACACACAACTAGTGTGTATGGACCATGGGCTTTAGTGATAGCAAAGGTCTAGAAGAGGAGAATGCTCCTTCTTTCTCGTCTTCTCTTTTCTCTATCTATTTTTTTTATCATTCATTTTTTTATAATAGATTTTTTTTCTTCTGAAAGTTTTATTTTGAAGTAAGAATTCAAATTTTTAATCTAGAAATATTTATTTTGAATTTTAAAGATAGCTACCGATTTACCTTTAGCAAAGGCTCGCCGTTTTAAGTCCGTTGAGCAGGACTTCTCCAATACATTTTAGCTTGAATTGGCATCATCTCATCCTGGAGATGGATAAGGATGATTGCACTTTTTGTTTCCGCCATACCATCTTGATCTTCATGTGGTTTGGCTTGGCGAGTGTGTGATCCATGTTTCTTTTGATCAAGGTTTCATCCTGCATAAGGTTATAGTGGTTGATGTTATGAGCTAAAGGTTTTCCTCTATGCTAAAGAAAAGTGGTGTTCATATACGTTCAATTAGCAAAGAGAACCCTTTCTTTTTTTAGATTCAAAACCTTTGTTTATTCAAAGTTCACCAAATGAGTTTTGATTTATTTCGTTAAGAATTCATCTCAAGAACTTACCCACATGAATTTGATAATATCATGCACAGGTTAGTCCATGCATGCAACTAGAGTCCATATTTAGCAGTTTTAGTTCAAAAATCAAACTAGACTCCATGTCCAATTTGATTAAGGTAGGCTAATTAACCTAAGCACCATGCTTAATTTAAATAGCCTATGGAAGCATGATCATTACATCCAAACTAAGCACCATGCCTAATTTAAAAGGTGTATGACCAACATCCAAACCAAAGCATACTAGAATAGAAAAAAGATGCATGAAAGTAACAGGAGATTCACTTAAACAGAGGTGAGAACTTTGAATGGTGAACTAGAGAACCATTATTGTTTTTTATATGCAGGCAATGCAAACGGGGTGGATGAGTTGAATTTAAACAAGCATGCCATGGTTTCTGAAAAGGAAATTAAATGAGTGACATGCATGCAAACATGCAATGGTAGAAAGTAACTAAAAATAGGAAAGATATGTTTGGGTTCGTTCTCTCATACCTTGATTAATTGTACCATCTCCCACAATTTGTGATTGAATTGTGAGTGATGTAATGTAGTTGTTCCGTCACATATGATGCTTTTGTTTTTCACTTGACGACGGCGACCTTCTCTCTTTCTGCATATGGTTAGTATATATATATATATATATATATATATATATATATATATATATATATATATATATATATATATATATATATATATATATATATATATATATATATATACCCCTTTCTATGAAATGGTAGGGTGAGGTGTTGATTGTTCATGAATGATCGGGGGCACCCTAGGCTCGTGATGATTCTCTTTTTTTTTATAATACTTTTTTAGCGAGGCAGGGCTAACATCATTTTTTTTCTTTTTAACCAAGATGGACTTTTGGTGAGACTCTCACCATTCTCCCCCATACTTGGACTTTTGTGAAAGTCAAGTGTGTAGTGTTGGGGGTCTCCTTTTGAGTGTGTCGCATCACCAAAGGTCATCAAGGTATGTAGTCGATGCAGCTCCCATGATTTCGAGCATCGTATGTCCCCTGTTCTTCTTGATCTTAACCTGTCATGGTTAGCAAACAAGAATACCCAAAGGTGCATACTAACTTGAAAACATGATCTTGTTGTTATTGATAAGAAAAAGTTGTGTGTGTGTGTTTTATGATAATCCGGGGTATCTCCCGGCAGTGCTTAGTTTGTGGTCATAATCTTGAACGCCAAAGCCAGGATGGAGTTTATAGCCAGAAGCTGTGATTGGCTTCGAAGGTGGTGGCTCTAAGAACTCAACCTAAGGAGCAAAAAGATTTTTTTTGAATGGAAGGGCTACATGGTGAAAAAGAATAGAAGGAATAACATTTTTTTGAAAGGAAAGATAAAACACAAGGATACACGGGTGAACAAGGTTTGGAGATAATTATGACAACCGATCCCCGATAACTGGTGCCAGAAATGCTTGTTGGTATTTCATAACGCATATAGAAATAATCCGTAAGCGCACGGAATTACCGTTGTAGCATTTCACCCAGAAGTATTCAAGGTATCGTATTTCCTTAGGGAACAGATGTGTAAGAGTCTCTTAACTAGGTCACCTAAGATAACCAGAAGAGAGATAGCTTGGGTAGCGAGGCTTTTCTCAGGATATAGATCCTAAGCTAAGATAGCTTTGCCACTATATACTTACTTCGGGCACCTGAATCACACCTGGTCTGCCAGGCGAGGCCGGCCTGTAGCCTACGTCGAACTCGGACATGGGGGAATACTGAGGGACTGGACAGGGCTGTCACCACCTACCGCCTAACCCTCAACCATGCGGAACAAGGTAAACGAAGGTAGCCTCTAGCCTAGACACCACAGTCTACGCTATCGACTACTACTCTAGCACCAGTATAGGGTTATATGTCTTTATCAAGGAGCCCTCTACTAGGAAGTATCCACTATGAGAACAGATGATGAACCCGCAAGTAAATAGTAAACAAGACTAACTTAAAGTAGAACTCACCACCAAAGATAAACATGAACCTTTGCACTCCAAATAGTACTAGATTCACCGAGGTACAAGTGAAGAGGGAGCTGACATTCCTGGCATTCCTTCCGCTATGTGTACAAGGGGCCCCAAGTACACAAATGGAGGAAGCCGACAATTTCGGTACTTCTCCATCTCTTTTCCTTCCTCACTCACTCCCTAAACTAAGCCAAAGAGCTAAGATATGGAAGTGGAGCTCCTCCTCTTCTTGCTACATTGTGTATCTTGTGTTGTGTGCTTCCCAAGTGTGTTGAGAGAGGGAGGGGTACCCCTCTATTTATAAAAGAGCAAGGTAGTGCTTCTGTCTATCTTTGGCGTGAAAGCATGGGATGCACCGCCTCAGCATGGGAGCATGCCACCGCTAGAGCGAGGCGTGGCTGAGCAGCGCTGGTAGGGGGTCACCCACCCCTAGAGGTCAGCCACCCCATGACCATGGCCACTCACCACGGCCTTCGCCGGCAGGCCATGGGTTGGACATGGATCCCTACTCCATGGTGTTTTGCCCAGTTTGCACTAAGTTGATGGGCGTCTCCCTTGTTCCTTTGCGCAAATCAGCGTCAGAAAGCGCCTTTTATTGTATTCTCCCATGTATTTGTGTATATGTCCAGCAAAAACAATAATCTTCCAAATACATGTGGAACTAGGTCAGTGGTAAATACATATGTGTTTAAGTTTGTTAATTTCTCCCCTTTTATGTCTTAATTGGTGATCAGATTTGGTCGTTAAGGACCGCCAACAGTCATGTTGGAATGAAACAATTAAACAAGTTGGTTAAGCATGATCTAGTTAGAGGCTTGAAAGATTGGTATTTGAGAAGGACAAGCTTTGTAGCTCTTGTCAAGCCAACAAAGAAGTTAGAAACACCCATCCTAAAAAAAGCATGATGAGTACTAGCAAGGCATTTGAGTTATTGCACATGGATTTATTTGGACCAACAACATACACTAGCATTGGTGGAAACAAATATGGCTTTGTGATAGTCGATGCCTATACTAGATATACATGGGTCTTCTTTCTTAGTGACAAAAGTGAAGTATATGATCTATTCAAGTCTTTTGTCAAAAGAAGTCAAAACGAGTTTTGAAACAACAATCAAGAAAGTTAGAAGTGACAATGGGAGTGAGTTCAAGAACACTAAAATTGATGAATTGTGTGATGAGTTTGGGATTAGACATCAATTCTCATCCAAGTACACTCCACAATCAAATGGCATTGTTGAAAGAAAGAATAGGACTTTGATTGATATGGAAAGATCTATGCTTAGTGAGTACAATGTTAGTCATTCTTTTTGGGCCAAAGCTATCAATACGGCTTGCTATTGTAGCAACCATCTCTATTGTCATGGCATGCTAGAGAAGACACTATATGAGCTATTGAAAGGAAGAAAGCCAAACATTGCATACTTTAGAGTGTTTGGTTGCCAATGCTATATTCTCAAGAAAGGCACAAGATTGAGCAAGTTTGAGAAGAAATGTGATGAAGGTTTCTTACTTGGTTACTCCACTACAAACAAAGCATATAGAGTTTGGAATTTGGCTAGTGGTACTCTTGAAGAGGTGCATGATGTTGAATTTGATGAAACCAAGGGCTCTCAAGATGAAAATGAGAATCTAGATGATGTGAGAGGCACTCAATTGGTCAATGCTATGAAGAACATAGATGTTGGTGACATTAAACAAAGACAAGTGATTGATGATGAAGATTACAATGTTCAAGTGCAAGTGCTCTCTCCTCATTATGTGCAAGATCCAACAAATCAAGCTAGTACAAGTGGTACTCATGATGAATCTCAAGTCTAACAAGTGCAAGATCAATAAGCTAGTTCATCTCAAGCAAATGATCAAGTCCCAATACTCCAACCAACCAATATTGCAAGGGATCATCCATTGGATTATATTATTGGAGATATTCAAAGTGGTGTGCAAACAAGGTCAAGATTAGCATCTTTTTGTGAACACTATTCATTTGTTTCGTCATATGAGCCAACCAAGATTGAAGATGCATTGGTGGATGTTGATTGGGTAAATGCCATGCATGAAGAGTTGAACAACTTCACTAGAAATCAAGTGTGGGAATTAGTTGAGAGGCCAAAGAACTACAATGTTATTGGAACCAAATGGGTCTTTCGTAACAAGCAAGATCAAGATGGCATAGTAGTGAGAAACAAAGCAAGCTTGGTAGCAAAAGGTTATACACAAGTTAAAGGTCTTGACTTTGGAGAAACATATGCACCGGTTGCAAGATTGGAAGCAATAACAATTCTATTAGCTTATGCTTGTGCCCACAACATCAAGTTATATCAAATGGATGTGAAGAGTGTATTCTTGAATGGCTATATCAATGAGTTGGTTTATGTTGAACAACCACCCGGGTTTGAAGATGACAAGAAGCCCAACCATGTATACAAGTTGAAGAAGGCATTATATGGATTGAAGCAAGCACCTAGAGCATGGTATAAGAGATTGAGGGATTTCTTACTTTCTAAAGGGTTCAAGATGGGAAAGGTTGACACCATACTTTTCATCAAGAAGATAGGCAAAGACTTGTTTGTGTTGCAAATCTATGTTGATCATATCATATTTGGATTAACTAATCAAGATTTTTGTGAAGAGTTTAGGAAGACGATGGCAAATGAGTTTGAGTTGTCCATGATTGGAGAGCTTAGTTACTTCCTTGGTCTTCAAATCAAGCAAACAAAGAATGGTACATTTGTGAGTCAAGGCAAGTACATCAAGGACATGATCAGCAAGTTTGGATTGCAAGATGCTAAGGCAATGAGTACACCAATGGGGACAAATGGTCACTTGGACTTGGACACTAGTGGCAACATGGTTGTGGGGGTATGGCCCCCGGTATCTATAAGACAAGACATGGGCCGCACCATCAGAGGTGGCCCGGCCCACAAGATCAAGGCGTGCACGGCGCTGCTCGGCGTGCACCGCAAGATATTGTATAGTACCAAATAGGCTACTTTCCTTGTAACCCTGCCCCTCCAGAGTATATAAGGAGAGGCAGGAGTCCCCTAGCGGACAAGCTACTTGGTCATCCAGATCAATACAATACACCAAAGACATAGGACGTAGGGTATTACGTCGATCAGACAGCCCGAACCTGTCTAAATCGTTGTCTCTGCGTCTTATGTCACCATCCGGTTCCTGATTACGCGCACCCCCACCGACAAATCTACCATCGCGGGATACCCCTCGGTGGACTGCCGATGATATTCTGTCAACAGTTGGCGCACCAGGTAGGGGTGTGCGCTTGATCCATGGCGAGCCAGATGGACCTCAAATCAACAGCGCGTTCTCGTCATCAATCTCGTGGAGATCCATGCCAGTCCATGACGACGATTCATCGCTGGCTACGCCAGCCCCCGCGACAGCAGATCCAATCTCAAAACCACCTCCGAGGTCGCCTTCATCAACAACTCACCGCCCGCTTCCTCGCTACTAGAGGAGGTAGATCAACAACGACGATCTAATTGCATCCATCGATCAGATCTATTAGAGGCTGCTCGGGAAACTCCAGGGGTTACGGCCCTACCTTTCGGGTTCGCCAACATCGCCACCACCGTCCAAGATGCCCTAAGGGGCAAATTCATCAACCAGGTTGAAGACGTCCATCCTCTCGCCGACCAGATAGCGCCATACGCCGCCGACCAGACTTTCTGTCTAAAGCTAAGTCATGCTTTCATATTTTTCTAAATATTCTCCAATCTCCGTATATCGCCATAATGTTTCTTTGAGCCGTTTTCTCCATATTTGCTCTCCAAATGATTTTTCGAACCCTTGAACAGTCATGTTGATGCTCAGACGCCTCTAGAGACGGCCCTATCTCCGGCTCCTCCCTACTCGTGCTACGGGCTCCGCGCTCTGCGTTATGGGTGGTCGGCAGCGGCTCCTTGGTCACGCCTGTTCCTCCTATATGTGCACGGGCTCCGCGCTCGACGTTATGGACTATGGGCTAGCTAGGGCTGGAGACTCAGCTACACACTAGCTGTTCGGGCGGTTTATATTAAATATAAATACATCTTCACGCCAACTGATCGCCAAGCTACATATGTTATTTTTTCTCCGGAGTTCATTTATTTTACATCATGTACTACCCGTTCTACATGTTTGTATTGCAGGATCGTTGTCCAGGTGATCGGATCACCTAGTGCTTGGACTTCTCCACCGATCAACTAGTTGGACCGCTTGGTTCATGGACTCCATCGCCGACCAGTTGATCAGACTGTTCGCCGGTTGCTTCTACTCAGTGTTCACTTTGCCACCGACTAGTCGACCAGACTGTTCGTCGCTCGTGCTTCATCGCCAGCTATGTCAGTTACTCCTTGGCCCTTGGATTCTTCATGCTCGAGGACTAAGTGGGAACACTTCACCGCACGATCGTCGTCAGCTACGTCGGTGCTCAGACCTCGCCGCCTACGCTGGGGACTCCTCGGTGCTCGGACCTCACCGCCTATGCCGAGGACTCCTCGGTGCTCGAACATCGCCGCCTACGCCAAGGACTCCTCGATGCTCAAACCTCGCCGCCTACGCCGGGGACTCCTCACTCCTCGATGCTCGAACATCGCTAGCGACACCGGGTACTCCTCGCTCCTCGGTGCTCGGCCATCGCTAGCAACGCCGGGGACTCCTCGCTCCATGGTGCTCGGACATCGCCGCCTACGCCGGGGACTCCTCGCTCCTCGGTGCTCGGTCATCGCCAACGATGCCGGGGACTCCTTCCTCCTCGGTGCTCGGTCATCGCCAGCGACGCCGGGTACTCTTCGCTCCTCGGTGCTCGGTCATCGCCAGCGACGCCAGGGACTCCTCGCTCCTCGGTGCTCGGACATCGCCAGCGACGCCGAGGACTCCTCGCTCCTCGGTGCTCGGTCATCACCAGTGATTCCGGGGACTCCTTGCTCCTCGGTGCTCGGACATCGCTAGCGACGCTGGGGACTCCTCGCTTCTCGGTGCTCGGTCATCGCCAGCGACGCTAGGGACTCCTCACTCCTCGGTGCTCGATCGTCACCAGCGAGGCCGGGCACTCCTCGCTCCTGGGTGCTCGGTTGTCGCCAGCGACGCTGGGGACTCCTCGCTCCTCGGTGCTCAGACATCGCCAGCGACACCGGGGACTCCTCGGTGCTCCCTTGGTGGTCGGATCTTGCTATGTCTCATCGATGTGCTATCAAGCTGCTCCATGCTGTTCGGATCAGGGTGCTGATCTTGGGCAGCACATCTGGGGTCTTGATACGTGCATGTCAGATGATGTCGGCAAGCTTTCAGACTTCTTTTTCTTTGACCCTGCTACAAGATTCATTCTTCATCTTCCAGCAGGCTCGGGGACTAAGTGGGCACACTTCACCTTGCGGTGAATGTGCTTGTTCTCATCTCGAGGCTATGCCCGGGGACTGGCTGCCTGCTCGGCTGGTCTTCTACTTTCTGACCCTGGCACCATGCGACTACGTCACCTACTGTCAGGCTTGGGGACTAGCTATGGAGGTATGCCCCCAGTATCTACAAGACAAGACATGGGCCGCACCATCAGAGGTGGCCCAGCCCATAAGATCAAGGCGTGCACGGTGCTGCTCGGCGTGCACTGCAAGATATTGTATAGTACCAAATAGGCTACTTTCCTTGTAACCCTGCCCCTCTAGAGTATATAAGGAGAGGTAGGGGTCCCCTAGCGGACAAGCTACTTGGTCGTCCAGATCAATACAATACACCAAAGACACATGACGTAGGGTATTATGTCGATCAGACGGCCCGAACCTATCTAAATCGTTGCCTCTGCGCCTTGTGTCACCATCCAGTTCCTGATTACGCGCACCCCGACCGACAAATCTACCATCGCAGGATACCCCTCGGTGGACTGCCGACGATATTCTGTCGACAATGGTGGATCAAAAACTATATCAGTCTATGATAGGAAGCCTACTCTATGTTACCGCATCAAGGCCGGATGTCATGTTTAGTGTATGCAAGTGTGTAAGATTTCAAGTCTCTCCAAGAGAAAGTCACTTGAAGGCTACAAAGAGGATATTGAGGTACTTGAAGAATACATAAAATGTTGGATTGTGGTATCCCAAGGGGTCAAACTTTGAGTTGATTGGATATTCAGACTCCGACTATGCCGGTTGCAAAGTGGATAGAAAGAGCACATCGGGTACATTTCAATTGCTAGGAAGGTCACTTGTCTCATGGTCATCAAAGAAGCAAAATAGTGTTGCACTATCAACAGCTGAGGCGGAGTACATTTTGGTGGGTAGTTGTTGTGCTCAATTGCTATGGATGAAGGCAACTTTGGATGACTTTGGAATCAAGTTCAAGCAAGTGTCATTGCTATGCGACAATGAGAGTGCGGTGAAGCTCACTAACAATATGGTTCAACATTCAAGAACAAAGCACATTGACAATAGGCACCACTTCATAAGAGATCACCAACAAAAGGGTGACATTTCAATTGAAAGTGTTGGGACCGAAGATCAACTTGCCGACATATTCACCAAGCCACTTGATGAGAAGAGGTTTTGCAAGATAAGGAATGAATTGAACATACTTTATTTCTCCATCATGAGTTGATGCACCCCCACTTATATATGACATGCCTCTCCTTCGACAAAGCAAAGGTAAAATTGATTGGCATGACATTCATATGTAACAAGGACATGCTTAGTGCATCTAGTCATTTCTTGCATGTTATAGGCTCATTCATGACAATCAAATGAATTTGATGCTTGTATGGTACCACTATTGCTTCTATGCTTGATATGATCTAGTGGTAACATATGACATGTTTATGGGCTTTGAACCTAGTGTTTGATCTAGCTAATGAGCTACAAGTGTTTAACTCAACATTGGCAAGATAACCATTGAAAGATGTATGAAGAAGCTTGTCATTGGTTCAAACCGAGTTAAATGTCTTATGCAAATGATCTAGATTGAACCCAATGAACTAATGATCCATCCCTTTAATGGCTTAATCACCCCTCTACAGTAATTAATTTCAAATTGACTAACTCTACCTAAACTTGAGCTCACCTTTTATGGTCATTGATGACAAAGGGGGAGAGAAAGCAAAGGAATGAGAAAAGAAGGGGATCAATTAAAATCAAAATTTTGAAGCACACAAGTAGGGGGGAGCAAGCTCATGAACTCGATTGTTGCATTTGAATGTGCATTAACATGTGATTGCTTACATTGCACAAGTTTTTAATTTCAAATACATGCTTGTGTGGTGTATGCTAGTAATAGAATTTGAATGATGAAATGAAATAGTAGCATGTATAGGTGGTAGCTAGATAAACTTTTTTGTTTATTAATTGATACTAGAACCTTGCTTATAATGTTGATCTCACAAGGTATCTACTTCTTGTTGTATCTAGCTAACCATGGTGCTAAGGATGGTGTTAAAGGTGCACTTCGATTGGTATCATGCTTCAAAGGTCCATTCTATACTCCTTAGCATCATTAGGTAGTTATTACTCTCCCACAACTCCAATTCATGCATATGTGCAAGCTTTAAACCAAACACACTAGCACATATGTAAGAGAAGCTAGTACTACCAAAATCAAGCTTGTGGTGATTGTCCAATCTTTACTCATGATCAAATTGCTTGGACAAGCAACTCAAGTTCAAAATTGAATTTAGTTCTTATCTTTATATAGGTTGTCATCAATTATCAAAAAAGGGGAGATTGAAAGCCCTAATTTGATTTTGGATAATTGATGAAACCTAAAGTACTAACCTAGTGCTCTAAGTGTGACTATGAGATAGGTTGGTACAACCCAAGTGATGGAGCTTCAAGGCATTCAAGATGATGAAGATAGCCTAGTGGATGTTGATCAAGTGCTCCGCATTGGGAAAAGAAGAAAGAGAAAAATAAAAATGTGCTCAAGGCAAAGGTATAACCTATAGGACCAATTTTGTTTTGGTGATCAAGATACTATAGAGAGTGGGATCACATTTAGGATAGATAGCCATACTATGAAGAGGGGGAACATCATGGTTAAAACGGTTATCAAGTGCCACTAGGTGAAGTGATTCATGCATATGCATTAGTACCTAGTGTGTGCTAACTAACCCCTTAAAATGCTTTGGAAAATGCTAACACACGTGCACAAGTGGTGGAACACTTTGGTGTTGGCACATGGAAGCAAGGGTCAAAGTTTGGAGTTGAAAGGAGGTGTTTTGGAGCTCTGGGACCCTAGGGTCTTGGGTGGTCCGGACCATCAGGGATGGGTTTAGAACCATACCCTAGGGGAACTGTGCTGACTGGCATAGCTCTAGACTCTGGTGTGCCAGGGAGACCTGGACCATTGTGCCTTGGTCCGGTTGGATTGCTCCTGGACACGTGGCGCGAGCGAAGGAGGCGAATGAAGTTCGGACCATGGAGCTTGGTCCGGACAACTCGACCAGACTAAGTCTAGATAGTTTTAACGCTCAGGGAGCTTACTGGAGTCGTTCGGACTCTAGTGACGCTTGGTCTGAAAGACTCACTATACCAGTCCGGAGCAGGGAGTCCAGAGCGCACGTGTGAGGGCACCGAGCGCTGCAACGATCGATTCAAACGATAGGGATGCATGTCTCTCTCTCTGGTTGGTTGTTGAATGGGTCCAAATCCAAGTTGATTGGTCCGGACAGCCCCGTGACATGGATCCGGACCAAGGGATCCGGACGCCTCCGTGGACAGTAATGGCTAGTTACCTCTTGGGGCTCTATAAATAGAGCTTGGCGGGGTTTGGCTCACTCTTGGACATTTTGATCATCCATACATCCTTGTGAGCTAAGTCAATCCTCTCCCACTCATTCTCTTCCTTGTTTGTGAATCCAAGTGACTTGGGAGTGATCCAAAGTGAATTTGCTTGAGTGATTGCATCTAGTGGCACTTGGGGATCGAATTTTGCTGTGTTTTTCTTGTTACTCTTGGTGTTTGCCAACACCTAGTGGCTTGGAGCAGCGAGGATCATTGAGCGGAGGGTGGTGCTTGTCTCTGGCTCCGGTCGGTGGATTTGTGAGGGGTTCTTGAGCCTTCCCTGTGGGAGATCACAAAAGGCATCTCTAGTGGATTGCTCATAGCTTGTGAATCATCATCTTGTTGTTTCTACGGCACCCGATTGCGGGTTAGGTGTGTAATACCTATTAGCGCGTGAACCTCCAAGTAGATGAATCGCTACAACGAGGACTAGCTTGCCGGCAAGCAAGTGAACCTCGATAAAAAATCTTGTGTCATCTTGTTCTGAGGATTCATTGATATATTGATTGATCATCTCTCTTGCCACGGCGGTATATCTATCACCACTTCTTGTATTTACTTTGTAGTTGATATCTTGTGTAGTGGTAGCTTAGTTTCCAAGCTAGTTGTTCTTAGTAGCTTATTTCTTTGCTAGCTTATTCACTAGGTGTAGATTAGTGACTTAGCATCTTGTGTGTGCCATAGAGATTATAGCCTTACTAGAATTGTGGCAGGTGGCTTGCATCACAAGTAGAGTGAGAGCAAAATTGCATTTCGCCATTTATTTATCTAATCCTTTGCTCTAGTGTTTTTGTAGATTTTTTATAGGCTATTCACCCTCCCCCCTCTAGCCATTTAGGACCTTTTAGAAACCTACTACGCTAACTAAATAATTAAATAATTTAATCAATATTATCCTCTTATATGATTATGAGAATATGTGTGATGAGCTACTGTGACATGATTTGAACTATCGTAATATGATATGAATTATGCTATGAGTTGATATACTTTGATATGAGAAATTGCTATGCTATATAAGCTATTAATTCTCGTGATATGGCTTTGTGATGCCTTGTGAGCTCTTAAAATAAGAAAGAGTTTAAGAGGATTATAACTTTGTGAACCCAAACTTGTTTTTCGAGGGTAATTCATGTGGTATGAACCACCATGGCAGGATCGCCTAGTGAGGGTTCCTGTAGGAGATACTCGCTTCGGTCATATAATGACCGATTCATAGGCCATCATGCCTAGCCTGATATTTCGTACAGCCACATGTCTATATGGGTAGACTTGATCTCACACCCAGTTAGATAGAAGTATAAATTCTACTAGGAGGCCGGTGTGGCAATGGACTATCAGGAGATGACACGGATGCTGGGTGATCTTCCGTGGTCTGGTCGGCATGGTTGCTAAGTGGTCTTCCATCTAAAATTGTTGTTGGCCCATGTGCGAGCCCCTTTTTATATATACATATCTATTGGATGTCGTGTGATCATCCAAGTCGTTATCTACTAGATGCTATGTGATCATCCAGGTCGTTTTCCGACTCTTGAGAAGCCGTTGTAGAATTATATGAAAATCTAAGGCCGAGTCTTTCGGGTACGGGATCTCGTTAGGCCTATTTCTACAACTGATCATGGTTGGAAGTTGTGCCTATCATGTGGGGAAAAGTGTACACCCTCTGCAGAGCGTATTAAATCTATTCGAATAGCCACATCTTTGGAATGGACAATCACTGGGATGAGGTCACTTATGATTAGTTTACTTTTATGTGAAATGAAAACTAGACTAATATGTTGACTTGACTATTAATAAAACCCGGGAACTGGTGAGAAGGGTAATGCTCTCCTAGGACCCAAATCCCCATTAATTCTACACTATACCACCTTACCATCTCCACCTCCGCCATCATAACCCGCTTCCACCAAATAGCCTTCACCATCCACCTCACCATACCCCAAGGTTAGGTCTTGCTGAGTACTTTATGTACTCACCCGTTGTTGACTCACAGATATCGACCCCGAGGAAGACTATGACATCAATGAAGAGGCGAACCACGAGGACTAGGGAGCCACGCAAAGACCTACGGAAGGAGCTACTAGGATATAGGGTTTCGACCGTGCTCAAGCATGCCTGTGGAATGGAATACCGCTACGCTATAGTATCTATTATAGTAGTTACCACCCCATAAAATAAATTGCCGCATTGTGGTAGTAGAAACTCGCTAGTTATGTAATACCCATGACTATGCCATTCGAACCTTGGCTATTGTAAGACCATATTTACTATATCAATAAAGCTCAGTATTTTATATTAAATCTGTGTGCCATTTCTGTTAAATTGTGCGTATTTGTGCTTGATCCTGGCGCAAATACAGGTACACTAGGACTCTCAAAATGAGGGCCCGACAAAAGCCACTTCACATGGCGGCCTTCAATTTTACCGTCGCAAAGGGCGGTGGTGGGAGGGCGAGCGCCTATCGGGCCGCGGGAAGCATGGGTCTTGGCGCAGGTAGTAGGACACGCGACACGGCACGCGCGGGCGGCAGGGGCGCCATGGCCTATTCGTGCAGCTCGATCTTGCACGCCATGCTCATCGCGATCGTGAGCGACCGGGGATTATGGATCTTGACATCCATGTTGATCGGTGGCTGGAGGCACATATGGATCTTGCACGCCATGCTCATAGCGATCGTGAGGGTGCTCGCCCTGGGCAGCAGGGCCTTGAATCGGTCCTGGTAATCCTCGACGGTCCCTGGGCGTTTGCACGCGGTAAGCTCGCCCAGGGAATTGGATCGAAGGGGTGGCCGGAAGCGGAGATTCAAGAGCTCAAAGAAGCGGCACTAGGATGGGTGTCATCGTCCTGTTGGATCTGCACGGACCACATCTGCATGACATCAAGCAAGTTGTACGTGGCCATCCAAACCTTTTCCTCTTCCACGATGCACTATAGGAAGAAGTAGGACTCACACCGATTGATGAACGTCAAGGGATCTCCCTTGCCGTCATACTAGGAAAAATCCATCTTCTGGAACTTCGGGGGGGGGGGGGGGGGCGGGGAGAGAGATCATTGTGTGTTCGCCGGTGCGGTTCTGGTTGTTGGAGGAGGAGCTGTGGCTCGCTGGCGGACGTATCTCTTCTAGGCGGTGGATGGCCTAGGAATTGTTCTCGGCCTTGACGGTGAGGGTATTGACGGTGGTGGTGAGGTCCTTAACTAGGACGACATGGTGGTGAGCGTCGACGGCTGCTGGGGGGCTGGTGCGGCGGCATGGGTGGGTGAGAGGTGGCCTGGTAGCTGATAGCAAGATGTTATGGAGTCGGTAAGGTGCAGGGAAGGAGGAGTACCTCGACTACGCAGATCGTAGTCTCAGGTTAGGAGGAGAGCGAGGTTTTGCCCCATGGCTCCCTATTTTGATTAGAGGGAAGAAGAGACAGGTAATTTCATTCTTGATTCATTCTATCCGCCGAGTGGCTTTACATAGGCCAGCGGCCAGCTCTCATCACTCCTTAATTCTATCACTCTCAATTACTCTACCTTATTTCCTTAATTCTATCAATTTGTTTCCCTTCCTAATTATGCCTAAGACTTGCCTAATCAGCCACTGCTTGCCTTGTTGCTGCGGCGCTTGAATGACTTTCCCCACATAACAACATTAGTCAAAACCATTTTTGTATTAGTGGTTTTATCTGCCCTATTGTATTACCATGGCGTTCTTTAGTCAATACTCTGTTGGACTATTGGATCATATGGCATACAGAAAAGTTTAAAATTCACTTATAATAAGAAACTAAATGATCTTGTTTATTCACCTTTTTAGATAGCTTAGTAATGCTTATCGACTTTAAACATGTTCCATGTTGAAGGTTCGTGACGAAAATATAATCAGTCTCCTTAATTATTTGATTATTTCCACTCTAGTGCCACGTACAATGTATCGTTCGTGATATTTAGAGCGACATCTATGTCCTATTGCATATATAATGATAGCACGCCTTGTTATTGGCTCTGAACGGTGGATGCCGAAAGTGGTCTTTGCCTATAAAATCTATCAAACATAGGGACTACGGGCAGACTATGCAGTGAAAACTGGAGGGGCTTGCACCTACAGGAGATTTATTAAACAAAACCAGGCGACCGAAAAAGGTGATGAATGAACGAACCATAGGCGCCGCGGCTGCGTTCACAATTTCGCCCTCTGATAGGTGAGTCCGAGAATTTTCTGTGGCCGACAGCAACACAACCAACTGATGGACTGACCAGCCGTAGGCCGTGGCATTGGAAATCAACGACGGGCCTCAATCTCAGGCGTAAGCCAGTCCAAAGACGAGATCTGCAGGCCACTGCTTTTTTCCCCATTTCCAGGTGACCCAAGTGGGCAAATGGCGTGAGCACAACACTAGGATCACTAGCACACTGCTGGGCAGCCATCGTTGGGAACTTTGTGATCGGATCTGTGCTGCCCCTTTCGACGCTGCACAGACGGGTGAACCCATTAATTCCATGAGCATACAGTATTAATCTACGGTTGATGATTTTACACCTTTGCGGCTAACCTCAAGATATATGTTTTTTTGGAGAAAAGAAACAAGTTGTTTTATACTCACTCTGTTGTTTTAAATTATAAGTCGTTTTGACATTTCTCGAATAAATATTCGCTATATCTAGGATACGTATCAAAAGCTAACCTAGAAAAGCCAAATGTACTTATAATTTTTTTGATCAAATGTACTTATAATTTGGAACGTGGAGAGTACATAATTTTTTTACTAGTAATATGAACTCGACCGATTTCTCTGGTAGTTAACTATATCAGGATGCATATCGACTAGGAACACGAAACCAAGACAAGTCTGGCCACGAGTCATGACCAGGCTGCAAGAATCCAAGATGAGGCAATAGCCAGTGGATTTTAGCTTTCCTGTTTGCCAAAAACGACACAAACCACTTCATGATGGGACTGAAAATTACTATGAGCCTACAGGGAGCCTGGATTGTGAAGACTGAAGAGGGTGTTTGGATTCGGAGACTAAAGTCCTTATCACATTATATGTCGATAATTAGGAGAACTAAATATGAACTAATTATAAAACTAATTGCAGAAGCCGTGGCTAATTCGCGAGACGAATCTATTAAGCCTAATTAATCTATCATTAGCGCATATATATACTGTAGCACCACGTTGTCAAATTATGGACTAATTAGGCTTAATAGATTCGTTTCGTAAATTTGTCTCAATCTATGCAATTGGTTTTATAATTAGTCTATATTTAATACTTCAAATTAGTAGTCTAAACATCCGATATGACAGGAACTAAAGTTTAGTCCATAGAACAAACACCCTCAAAGTATCCTGACCAAAGGAAGAATGCCCTAATCAGAGAGGAGACAACGAATCCTATCCCGTGCACATGCTTGACGCATTCCAGTGCGCTGCTAAACAGCGACCCCACTGCAGAATTTAGGTTCCGATTAGTTGGGTGCATGCATCTGCCAAATAAGCATCAGCGCCGACAATCTTCACAATTTTCTTGCTCACATCATTGTCCATCAGGATATCGCTTTCTTTTAGCCAAGGTTGCACAGGATATGAACAACTTGGTGCGTTCAGCCCATCACTGCTGCTGTAAACGAGTAGTGTTTTTAAGTTCCTAGCTTGTGCTAGCCATGCTGCTCTGTGATAAACCATTCTTGAAATTGGAGCTACTAGTGTCACCTGATGCTAATACATACCGTTGCAAATGGTTTACGTACGTGTAGCTCTGAAGGACCGAGAAAGACGACCAGTGGATAGGTGAATGGAAGCCTAAACCAATTTTCTTTCGATTTCGGCCGTTGTCCTAACACCTGCCCAACCAAATGCTCAGAACACAAACATTGACCGAACGACATTTAAAAATTATGAATTTTTTGGAGAGGCTTAAAACATTGTAACAGACATCTCCACCAAAAATCAGCTCCAATGGAGAAGGCTGAAAAACTGGCCTAGGCCAGTTTCCAAAATCAGCTACTAGCCTGATTTCCAGATTTCAGCCCACGGAGGAGAAAAACTCAAAATCATATCCAACGATTTCGAAAAGACTTGAAACTTGGTGGAGAAATTGATAACACCAAAGAAAGGATCTCAACAAAAAATGAGCTCAATCGGAGCTAAGTTGAAAAAACTGGCTTAGCCCAGTTTCCCAAACCTGGTTTAGGCTGGTTTTTTTTTTTTTTTTTTTGCAGATTGCAACATAATTCTCTCCGAGAAAAAATCGAACGAGCTCCGAAAAATCTCAAACTTTGCAAAGAGGATACCAAGGGTGTTTAGAAGAAAACACCCAAATTACACCCAGAAAAATCAAAAATCAACTCTGATCTATGAAATCCATTAAGAGAAGAGGGTTTTCTCAATTTTTCCTGCGAGTGGTGTATCTATGTGCTCGTGAGGAATCTGCCCTAAACCACATGACATAGATGTTCCTCAGAGTTTCTGGCACTGAATCCATCCTCTCAAAACATCCCCAAAACCACAGGAACTTAAAAAACCAAAGAAATGGAGAAGGTAAGAGGAAAAAACCAAATCGATTCGAACACAAGAACTTGCCCAAGAAATTTAGAGGAAAGATTGCTTTATTTCACTCTTGAACAAGGTCAGGACCTTTACCAAGTTACACAGAGACACAGGGACTTAGACTCTCATCTATGGATCTCTCTCAAGAATCTAGACATGAAACTGAAAACTAGAGACTAGGAAACCTAAAGTTGGAGAGATAGGCTGAGGAGCATCCAGCCTCTTATTTACAGAGCTATTACACAACCCCTAACATGCCCTTAGATATTTTGGCTCAACCACTTAACCCTAGTGGCAAAATGGTCGAACTTGAGATCCAAGCATCCGACGGCCACAGGCTCATTACGACAATGCTTCGCCTCGACGCAAGCATCGCGATGACACCACGTGCCGTCTCCCGTTTCTGCCTTGAACTTGAATTAGGTTTTTGAGGCCCAAACCTAAAAACCATCTGCCGGTGGTTTCGAGGCCCAAACCATCAAACCCCTCTGGAGAAGCATATCCGCTACGTCTCTTCTATGATCTTGACACGTGTCACCGTTGTCCTCGACCGCCCGATCACCAAGTCCCCCAATGCCACCGCCTGACTTGGTCAACTGTTGTCTTGACTTGGTCAACAGGGTCTACTCCTCCTCATGTAGTCTTGCTTGTCGATGTCCCCAAGTGTCAGTCACCCACGGTCAGTCTACCGGACACCTTGGTCCCTCAGTCTAAGCCTCACATCCGTCCTTCACCGCTCTTAGTCCATCGGCATGACTCGTCTCTACTTGACCTTCTCAATGGTCATCGACCGTCTCTGTGCTCCACACCTGGACACCAACATAGCCAAGAGGACATGTTGCACACACACTCACACCATGGTTAGTCTCCAAACTCAACCAAAGTCGACCATCTCTTAACAATCACTCATCACAACTCGACATACAAGGGCACATATCAACCTTGTGTTCGCAAGTTCTTAATTTTTTCCAGGAAATAGTGTCAAAATAGTACTTTTCTTATCGCCGTTTGGAAAATCTAAAACCTTACATCCTTTTGAAATGAATAATTTCTGATATAAAGACTCCATAGTTATACCTTCGCTTTTCTGGCTAGGATATTGAAGGAATAACTTGTTCTCAAGTTTTGGGCCGGGCATGCACCCCCATAGTCGTACTTCTACTGCATTTGTTGATGTCTATTGGCGTTCCTTGCATGGGCAATGGCTGGGTCGCTCATGAGACCTTGTCTCGTATAGCGATGTGACAATGGTGTTTGGTGTCGTGTATTCTCTCTGAGAGGCGTCGATGAGGTCCTGCCTCCATGGGTCCTCTGCGTGTTGCATGTTGTGTGTTGCATGCTCTCTGAGGTAGCTTGCAATGGTGAAGTAGGAGCTGCTTTGACGTGAGATTCATCAGGCTTAGCAACAACACCATACCTTCAGACGACGTAGGGTGCAAGGTTAGTCGTGCATAGATACCCTTTGCTTCTAGCGCTGTTGTAGCAAGCTCGGCAACGATGATGTGTGATGAGCTGTGTCATTTGTTATCTTAATTTGTGTGTTGGTGAGTTGTTTTGGGTTGCTCAAATGAGCAGTTATAACTTTGGCTTTGGTTGGTTCTCGATAAACCTACACCTAATGGTTGTTAGGCCTACGAGTAGTTTTTTATAAGGTGGGTCAATTCTTTTGAACCCATAGTGAATCGCATGCTCATTTTTTAAGGTTGCGTTGAAAAATAAAAGAAATAGTTATTGGTTCCTGGAAGTCGATTTCTAGAGAGTTTTGTGTAGGTATGTGCCCCTATAAACGTCTTGTTTATAGAGGTCTCTAGAGAACGATTTTGACGGTGTGACAATTTGATCGATTATTGTCAGATATCTATACCCGGGTATCTGAGCCAAAAGATTAAAGAGTGTCACGTCGCCTCGTCCGATGGTTAAAAACACAACTACGGCCTCGTCTGACTCCGAGGGCGAAGTTTTCGCCTCGTCCGACCCCCAGGGGCCGGCCCCATCTTCGTCCGACCACCGAGGACGAGGTTTACGCCCTCGTTCGACCCCCAGGGGTCGGACCACAGCCTCATCCAACACCGAGGACGAGGTTTACGCCTCGCACCGACCCCCGGGTGTCAGATTCCCGCTAGACCCGGGCTCCCAGGGAGAGACTTCCGCCTCGCCCGATCCTTGGGGATCGGATCTGCTACCGGACCCAGGCAGTGGTCCTATGGTAGGGCTCGAACCACTTCAACCACTATGGCATGGAAGCACACGCCCTGAGAGCACGTCTCGGATGCGACGCATCCAACTGGCGGTCGCATCGAGCCATGCTGGAAAATCATGTCGCCCATCGCGTCAACAGGCCAGCACTGATGCTGCTAACTCCCTACCTGACCACCATCCAATGTTAGTCAAACAGCGTCGGTCGACTAGCACTGTGATCACTAGCCCCCCCCCCCCCCCCCCCCCGCGCATGGCTTCAGTCAAGAGACCCCCTGACCATTCCGTCTGCTCGAACGGGAGACAGAGGACAAGGATAGCTCACAATGACCGCACGTAAGCCGCAGCGGCCAATAGGACCCTAGTACGACGCCGCTGCCACCACAATGTACAGGGTCAATGGGACCCACGTGAAGAGGAGGACGATGCACCTCTAGGAGCCTTATTTCTTTTTCTTCTTTTTCCTCTTCCCTACGGTTGTAACCCCTGCTTTCCCTTGACCTATAAAAGAGAAAGCAAGGCGTCCCACTAAGGGATCGACTAAACACATCGATTAATCAAGCAAACACACCGCATCACACCAGAGACTTGGGAGCTACCTCCCTCTCTCGCCAGTTTGTATCCCCCTACTGCAAACTCAGTGCTAGTAACATGAGCAGCTTGAAACTAGACGTAGGGATATTCTGCCCAAACTAGTATAATCCTCGTGTCCTCTTAGCACACCATCCAGGTCAGACATGCAATATAAATATTTACTAGCTGGTGCTTATTTGAAACACCGACAGTTGGCGCGCCAGGTAGGGGCCTTTTGCATGTTTCAACATCAACACCAGGCCTCGGATGGCTAATCGCAACATTAGCTGGGTCCCGGTGCACACTTGTTTTGGGAACCTAAACTTCGTCACCACAATGGAGGGAGAGTTGGTGCGGCTTTCCGCCACCACACAACCCCTCCTCTTCACCGGCCTCGATGCGATCGCTGAGGCGCCTGAGGAGCTGCAACTGCCTACAACGGAGGTCCGCACCCCCGGAAGCAACCAACTCCTTAGCCTTGACTATGGAAGGCCGCGCGCCGCAAGTTCAGTGCACGCGCATCTCGCTCCACCGCACGCGCGTGACACCCCGATGCTCACGGACATGACACGCCCACAGAACAACCCGACGAGGATGTACCGGTCTGTCAGGCCCAATAGGGCGGCGGGCCACAAACCATGGTTCTAGTGCAAGAGCGTCTCGGCCTCCACTGCGACCCCCATGACACCATCGACGCACGCAGGCGTGCCTACGGTGACGTGGAGGAGGGAGCCAGCTGTGGTTACCATCCACACCATGGCGGATGCTATGACAGCGGTGAGGATCGAAGCCCGAGCCCCGACTTGATGGGACCTTAGGCCCTCGGCCAACAGACCCTCAAGGGCAAGACAAAGTAGGACGAGGACGCCGACAAAGGCGCCCCCAAGCCTCCCAATAGAAGGAAGAACAAGTGGCGACGCGGGAGCTTGCTAGCGGCCGACGCCAACTGCGCGGAGGGCTAGAAGCCTACGAGGGCACCCGAGCCACTTTGAGAAGTTGCTGCTTGAAGGCCATGTCTGAACCATGCTTTTCCGTCAAGCACCTATACAAGGACTACGTTCTCTTGAGGCAGTTCTTGTCCAAAAGCTCTAGTAAGGGGAGCGTAGGATGGAGCCCAACTAGAGAAGCGGGCGACGTCGCTGCCCCCCCCCCCTCCCCGCCTTCCGCCTTGGCCAAATATGCAAGGACCGCCACAAGCTCCACCCACCGTAGGAAGGACCGTACGTCGTCATGGGGACGCTCTGGCCAGGCGCC